>NC_048899.1:26625701-26742732 GCF_011077185.1 Oxyura jamaicensis | reverse complement strand
CTCCTCTCCTCTCCTCTCCTCTCCTCTCCTCTCCTCTCTTTTTTCTTTTTTTTTTTTGTTAATTTCTGTTGTTCATGGGCATTTCTAAGTTAGCTATATGCTTGTGTGGTGAAATAAAATGCAACAAATGCTCATTTTGAACTCATTTTATTGCCTTTCCTCGACTCATCACTGTCCTGATCATCTCCTCCTCTCTTTTTTACCCTATTTGCAAAGCCAGTGTAATCCAACATGAACTTGCTGTGAATCCACTAAATGTGCCTACTGAAAATGGGTTAATAAAACTGCTGAACTTACTGGATCAGAGCACAAGCGTGCCTGTTTGATCTCTTTCCCTTCAGAGGCTCTCAAACTCCATACAATACTGCAACATCTTGGGCTGGAACTAGAGACTTTAACAAGGTATTTATGCTCAATGCATACTGAAGAAGGCAATACTTCTTTTTAATCCAAGGATTTAAAATGATTCTTTCATCTGCAAATCTATTTCAAATGGAAACCTAATGCATATCACAATGTTAGTGTTTTTCTCATTAAAAATTCACACATTCTTTCAGGGCTAGTGCAATAACTAGGGTCAAGTAAGGCTTGAATTCACCGAAGTCTGATGCTGTGTACATCAGAGCACCTCTGTGTGGTACTAAATCTTCAACAGTGCTTATAATACTGCAAAGTCACCATAAGAATTAATTTCTTAAGTACATTAGACACTTTGCTGGGCTGAATAAGGGTCTAAGTTCCTTTGTAAGGAAGCTTTTGTGGGACTAATTTTGTCCATTTGGACTTCAAATTGTCTGTGAAGGAATTCAAAAATTCCCAGATGAGTAGCCAACAATATTGAAATATCTGCAGAAGTTTAGGTTTTACATTGAGTGACTAAGAGCAGAGGATAGGGAAGATAGGTAGGGTTAAAGTGAACAGCGTTTTTACACTTGTACAAAATGAAAGAAAAGATTATTTTTTTCTCCTAATTAAAAAAAAAAAAAAAAGAGTAAAATCAAAAGTGCCAAAATGTTTCCATTTCTTAAAATAAATAAATAAATAAATAAACCAACAGGGAACTCATTGTTTCCTTTACTCCATGGTACACCAGAGTCCATGCTTGCATTTTATCTCCTGTGGTCAAAGATCTTAACATCAGGGAAGTAATGGACCCCAAGAAGCCTATTCACCTATCCTAAGGCAGTTTCAGTATATTTTTGCTATGAACCAGCCTATATTCAACCAACCTGTTCTTAAGAGACCTCAGTAATAGACTATTTAACCTCCCTTACTTGTTTCTACCATATGAAATTTTGTCCCTTTAGCACCGTCCTGGCACAAAATGTTGCCATTTCATGGCCTGGGAGATGTTGCTCCATAGTTCCCTGAAACATCAAAAATCCTAACACAAAGAGGAGGAAAAATACCATTTTCTGATACTCATAAATGTAAAATGTAAATGTAAAAAAAGTCAGGAAAGAACAGAAAGAGTGAATATTGTGACAGCAAATAAAGAGCTGTTTGTGCCAGGAAGTGAAACCTGCAGCTCTCTCAGATGCTGTTTGTATTATGGACTTCAAAGAGATACTGTGCGAGTCATTTGAGGCAGAATTTAAATGCCACAGTGGGTATTATTTGGCCTTACATAATTCCAGTAGCTTTAACATATAAAGAAAAATGTCAAATCTGGCGTTACGTGTTTGTAACATGGTGTATTACCCTGGATATTAGCTGTATTAAGTTCCCGTGGAAATATAAGCCTTAACAGAAGTAATTAGCACTCATACCTTGTTTTACACTGGCAATGCACTTCATAGATAAGAGCCTAACAGTGAAGTCACATGGGTTGTGCTGTATCAGACCGGTGGATTGGAGCCCTTCAGGTTAAAGGGTTCGGTATAATGGAAGAAAATCCAGGCGCAATCTGCTACTACAGTTTTGCTCTAATATCAAATCCTTGCAGGGTTAGCTGCTTCACCTACTTGCTGGATTTCCTACATGCTTGTGATTTCAAGTTGCCATGAGATAATTTACAGTACCTATGTGCTTATTTGCTTGGTTTCAGGAGTTACAGGAAATGTCAAGTATGAAAAAAAGTGGGAAGAGAGATCAAGGCAGAGGTAGCTGGAATAGGGCTAGTTGTGTTTCTTTTTCTATTCTTAAAATGACACTACTTACTTTAAGCCCATAGGCACAAGGATCACTGCATGTTAATGGGGATATATTTGCACTCTTACCTAGCTTTTGCATTGTTGTGGTGTATTTTTTTATTATTATTTTCTACCTTTCTCTACTGTACTGAAAGCTAAGAGACAGAGCTGCTCCCCTCAGCTTGTCATAGATCATCTCCTTTTGTGTGGTAGGATGTCTGGATTTGACAGCTTGATTATAATGACAAAAATGATACTATGTAACTGTGATGACTGAGCTAATTAAACGAAGATATAACTGGGTTGTGAACAGGCTGAAGAGCTTTCAAAGCCAAATCTGAGTTATCTGAATACAACCTTTGAAAATATGATTTACCCTCTCCGCTGTACAGTATTGCAAAATTGCTTCTTGAGTCAATACTCATCTTTACTGCTTCAGCTCAGCTGAACTCCCTAAAAAAAAAAAAAAAAAAAAAAAAAAATCTGAGGTTATTCAGAGCTCCAGACTTTCCCTGAGGAGGATATCAGATAATAACACTATCAGCCAAAATAATCTATGACCTTTTACGATCTAAAAAAATTATTTCATTGATCAGCCATATGATATATGACATTTTCTGAAGCAATTAAATGAAGGCAAGTTATATTTAATATTCTGGCAACTTAAAAATAACTCTTTAGTGAGTTCCATATATATATAACCTATATATATTCATATATTTTCTCTGGAAGAAAAACAATTTTGTTAACTGCCAAAAGAAATTAATTTAGTTATTGATGCATAGGTACCCTGGGAATCTTAATCCCAAAAGTCAGTAACATACTGGGGAAAGAATGGATATTTTTGGGGTAAGAAAAATCCTAGTTACTAGACAATCTTCTGAGAAGAATTTAGAAAACTACAGAAGTCTTGAATGTGAAATAAACCCTCATGCCTCAGTCTATAACTCTGCCTCTAACTAGCAGAAGTTAAAGCAACTTTTATTGGCAGCCTCCTCTATAATTACCTGCTGTGTGGTGTTTTTTGCACTGTGTTTTCAGGTTGGTCTGTCTCTACCCATTGCTGGAGACAGAATATATTAATAATTTGGCATTACAGTCTGCTCTGACAATGCTTATTTTACAGTAGAATTTAGCACTCTTTATAAAAGAAGAGATAGGTTTTAATTGGGTTATCAAAATCAATTCTAATATGCTAAAAATAATCATGATGGTTTGATAACTCTTAATACTGTGTGCGAAATCTGCCTGCTAAGGTGCAACACCTGAGGCAATCCAGCTGACTTCTGTAACATGACAGAAGTTATGCTCAGGTACACATCTGTCTCAGGATTAGCATTCAAAATAGACCAGTTCTCATACAAATGAGCATGGGGGACCACAGCATGGGAGGTAAGAGTTTATGTGTATTTATTTTCATCACGTTACTCCCTGGTATAACATTCCTGTATAAACTCTTTCCCACCACCATGCATGCTGTCTTAAAACGATGCAATGTAAGTGAAGCAAGCACATTACCATGAGGAAATCTTTCACAAAATCCTGTCAATGGGAAGTAACATATTCCATTCAGACCAATCTTCCTGATGGAAAAGGGTGCTTGGAATTAGCAGAGATTGACTGGCTCCATGGATAATTTATCAGAGCCACCAGCTGATCTCCAGGAAAGGCTTAAAACTAACAAAAGTAATCCATTTTCAAAAAAAAAAAAAAAAAAAAAAATTGAAAATGTGTTTCAAAAGCTCGTTGGTGCTTCTCGTGTTAAATAGCTTACCCTGGTGCATTTCATCTATGGCTTTAGACTATTCTTCACATCATTTGCATGAAGAAGCTTACAGCTCTCCCCAGACAGAGAGCGGATTACAAATGTTCGTAAGTCAATAGCTTTCACATTTTAAAGTATTTGCTTGTTAAAGGATACTTTAGAAAGTTCAGAATCAAAACCTTGCTATTCCTGTTTGACAAGAAAATCTTGGCAGTTTCCTAATGCTCTGTATAAAAATGGTGCTTTACATTTCTTCAACATGGTCCCTCCTAGGATCTCCAGGTGCTTTGGATAATTAGCATAACTTTAATACATAACACTGCAAACATCCCTCTGCAGCAGAGACCGCTTTACTCCACCTTCTTGGAAAAAGGGATCACAAAGCTGGCATTGAAAGGCAACCTATTCAGTGGTCAGACTCATGTGAGGGGATTTTTGATCAATTTACATATTGCTGTAGCTGAAGGAACTTTCATGGGCATGCTGTCTGACCTTCACAACAGTGAAGAATTGTGTCCAGTGAATCTTCAAGTCCCTGATCCTACGAATATGGACTTATCCTTTCAGTTCCCAGTTGCATGCAAATGTTCTGGTTCTTAGAGGAGGAAAAAGCAATGTGATCATGCAGTCTATGCATCCTATGGTTTGTCCTTCCCCTTCAGCAACTCTGAATCTATGAAGAATCGTAAGTAATTTTGACATAGCAAAAGGGACTTCACAGATGGTCCAATGAATTTTATAGAAAAAAAAAGATTGAATGTCTGAGCACTCAATCTATTACTGTAGTAGAGCTCTAGGGATGTAAGACACAAATCCACAACAGACTGTCTTCATTAGCTGGAATGTTCATGGACCAGGTCATTACACTGGAACAGATAAAGTTATCCAAATCCCAACACAGACATGGAGAAATATGTGAAACTAACCCTAATAGTAAAGTAAATTTGGAGTGATTTTACCTTTCTTTTAATTCTTATTAGAGGCTGTTATTAGAGGCACTGTGATTATTCTACATTAATAAATAAATAAATAAATAACCAACATAATACAACTCCTAGGTGCAAATAGCAGGTTGCAGAGCCAGAGGCAACACTTAGTCCTACTGACTTGCTGTAACCAGAAGTTACAACTCTTGCTTAATACGGACTGACAAGCTGGTTTGGAAAACTGTAGGAAAAAAAAATATAAATAAATAAATAAAAAAATAAAAGATTTAACAAAACTCTTGAGCCTGATCTAAAAGGCAAATATTAGATTTAAAGTATTAGACAATCAGGTGGGGCATAGAGAAGTTGCATCTGTTTTATGTGATGACATTTTCTTTATTGACTCTGGCCTAACTGAGACACACTGTTTTTTAGGTTTACTGAACTTATTAAAAGCAGGAAGAGAAAATAATGAGATTGTGCTAAGAGCTCTTAGTGAGTGAGATTTCCAGTTGTTTTGGGGTCATATAGATGGCTTAAAAGAATGTGGGATATTAGTTTAAAAAATCCTCATTGTTTCCCCAAAGAACTCACTGGTGGGTTGGTTTCTCTGCAGATTCCTTCCTAAATATAAGCATCTAGGAAAAAAAGAAATGCAAGTGCCAAAATAATCACTTGTTTGAATCTCTGGAAGAGCTAAATGTAGTTTCAAGCTCTCCTACAGATCACTCTTAGGTCTACCCAGAATATTTTTACCATTTTTTTTCTCACTTGCAGGGACATGATTTTCTACTGCAAGAGTTAAATCAATACAATTTTATAAATTGTATCAGTGTAAAAGTTGTTTGTAGCTGGGTATTTATTGCCTTTTCTGGACAGACGTAAGATCTATTACTACAGGTACCCTAATACAAATATGCATGAATCTATACTAATGGTGCCGTACCATCTTTATGAGAGAAGAATTTTGAAAGCAACTTCATTTTTGTGATATAAAAAGCTCTTCTTATGTTATTTAATATTTGTATTTCAAATCTTTGCCTTTCCTCCTGCTTAGAGTGGTGATGACTCTAATTTTATTCCTCTCACTGCATGTCTTACTTGTCTAAATATATAATTTCTTTATTTCAGAGTCTTTCATTTAAAGTGAGCATGTGTGTATATGCTTATACTCTGCGCATCCTGGGTACAGTGATAACTGCTAGAGAAAAGTTGCTGAAGGGATGTACTGGCCTCTGCCCCATTTAACACTTTTAAAAGCATTTTGGAAGTAAAGAGAAAAGTTGCTGACTGGTTTAATAAGTGGTCATGTGCTCTATACAAAATTTACTGAGTAAAATTTGAAAGTCTGAGAAACACCCAAACAAACTGTAGATATCTGCAATGGAAACTAGAGTATGAACTGGATCTTGTTTAATAGGGGCTTAGTAATGCTATGGAAATAGAAGAATGAATACTAGGAAACATCTTAACCATAGTCTAGCTATACGTAGGCAGATATAGGTGCTAAGAGATATAGATATGGATATTGGATATGGATATGTAAATAGTAGAGAGAGAGACAGAGACAGAAAAGAGGGGGAAAAAATGTAAGTATTGGAAACCCAAATTCTGGCACAGAAAGCTAAGTCCCAGAGTCCCCTTTTGTGACAAAAGGAGACACTGTGATGGAGGTCCTGGATTTTAATCACGTCAGTTCAAACTGCTTCAGTGTTTCAGCTAAAACACAGTGGTGGCTGTTCTCACATTGGTATAAGTGACTGGCTTGACTGGCTCAGTGGCTGAATCTGTCTGCTTTGGAGGATTGATAATTATTATCCTCTTAACTGAGTTGCCCTCATGTGTAGCTTATCAGCCCAGGTAAGTAGACAGCCAGTTGGAAGAAAGAGAATTTATTCCTCATTTTAATCTTTATCCTTTTCTCCTTTAAAAACTTAGACCTACTGTTTACAGTATCTATCCTACTTAATAGTTGATTGCATAAACTGACAACACTTATCTCTTGGTGTTGGCCAAATCCATCCGTACCATGGATATTTGTTTACTGTTGCCAATACTGGACTGTCTTTATTTATCACAACCATCCTCACTATGTCTTCTGAGGAAGATACAGCACATCCCAGGGTAACAAGAAACGCCTTGTTCTGACTGTATATCACTGGTGGTGGGGAACTTCCTGCCCCGAAAGAGTCTCTTGGGATGCTTCTCACCCACCCAGGTGCTGTTCCCCTCAGGAAGTGGACAGCAGGTAGTCACGCACACGCAGTGCAGGCCTCATCCTGCTGCCTGCATCCCTAGCCTGCAGGAACTGTCCTCCCAGAGGCAATAACACACCAAGGCTGTGGGACCAGCAGAGGTGGGGGCCATGCTATCTTCACTGGTCCTCAGCTGGTTCCCATCCACCCCTCACCTCAGCCTGATGTTTCACATTTCTCCCTGCAGTTCAGAAAGGTGCCAGAGAACATCCTGGGGAATCACCAGAGTCCCTGTTCCAACTTACTCACCGTGGTCCTGACATGACATTCAAAGTGGGTAAGTGTGGAGAGGCTGGGAAGGGAAACTTAGGATAGGAGGAGGGCAGAGAGGGGCATCCTGGATTGAGGTTTTTTTTTATTCTGGGCAGGAATTTTTTGGGCCATGATGGGGACTGATCCAGGAGCCCATCTACAAAGTACCACTTTGTGAATAAAAGCAAATAAACTCCAGAAGAAAAATCCCACCCATCAAAACATTCATAAAGCTACATATATTCACATACAAATCTTAGGAAGGATAAAATTACAAACTAAACCATTTTCCAAAGAAGTTCTCTTTAATTGGCACAAGGTGTTGAATTATGCAGAATAGATCTCAACAGAGATGTGAGTTTTTGTTGTTTTTATTTTTAAAAAATATCAAGTTAATTACTTTATCTTGGTTTGCATGAGGAAGCACAACACTTTTTGCACTGACTTTTTATCAGAGACAGCTACTATCCATGTTACCCTGTTCATGTAATAAAAATCAAATTGCATCAATTCCTTAACAAAGCACAGCAGAGGCTTCCCTTAATAGAATCCTTATTACAGAATCAGATACAGCTATATCCAAAGAAAGGCTTTTTAAAAGGTGGTGGGATTTCTCTGTAGTTTAATAGATTTAGCAACACTGGAATTAACTGCTGGGAAGAGGCTGGCCTGGAATAAGGACTGCTGGATAGAAGTGGAGGCAATTAGGATGTTCACCGCTGTTGATATGCTTCAGTGGAAATTTTTGATTTTATGAGCCAGCCAAGCTGGAAAGGTAAGAGGGGCTTGTGCTACTGGAAGTGCTAAGTGTTTCCAGTTGACATTTCACCACCCCGTGTCAATCCACACAGAGATCCTCCCTGACGCCCCAATTTCACTCTCAGGCCAGTTTTACAGATTAAAACTCTTCCACTCTGCAGCTATTCCTGAAGCCATGGCATTGGAGCACAGGCAGACCAGGAATTCATGTGACTCTGCTATGATGGGATTCAGATCAAATTCCTTTTCGTACCCAAAAACTGTGAAAATCTTGTCAGGCTCAAACTGAGTTTGAGAACACATAAGGAAGCAGGTGAATTTTAGATGCTTTTGTTTTTACTGAGCACAGTTCTCATAGGGTTATTGCCAGCCTGAAATGGCATTCAGTTTGTGCCCTGAAGCATGAGGATTGATAGGCCTTGTCATTTGCTCCCAGCTAGTATAACTGCCATTATCTTAGCTAAGCACACCCCATTGCCATTGGACTCCTCTGGAGAGCAATTAGTGGAGCTCAGCAGCTGAAGTAACGATAGCAGGGCAGTGGTGGTGTGGCTGCAGCCAGCCTGCACGAGAAGCAGACCCTGCATACACCACAGCAGCTCCCACATCTCCCTGAGCTACAGCTGGTGACTGCAGTGGTGGCAGGAGTCTGGCAGGGTGTTTGGAGGTGGCTGTCAGAGCTGGCCACTCAATAACCACTGCAAATCCTTCTCAGTGATTTGAGTACTTCAGAGTTCAGGCTTCGGAAATCTCAATTTGTGATATTTTATATTTCTCATGCCAGACTCCTCAGCCACCACTGTTTACGTTATTCTTGGCCACTGCCTTTAATGCATAGTGGTCATACAGAATTTGCTGTATATTCTAAGGTCATGTCCAAACTGATGCTGATGATAAAATGCCAGATGGCACCATTCCACCCAGAGTTATCCTCCCCACCTGCTGCATCTTCTTCCTCCAGCCCACCGGAGCTGATGAGCTGGGGAAACTGAAATCACTCCTAAAATATATCCAGTCTCTTTGGAGTTATATTTCCCCTGCTGGCATGCTGCTATATAATAGGCCAGGATTTCAAAAGGACACCAGCTTTTCCCCTTTTTCTCTGGCTGCAGTGTGTCTGAAGCACATGCGCAACTCCTGAAGTACAGATGAGATAAAGGATACAGCAAGGCAGAAAGGTACACATTTCCACCTCCCTCCTACTCCTTGTCTTCATTCCCCAGATGGGCAAAAGGATTGTTCCTCTTCTTGGGGGTCTACCAAAACTGAGGCAGAAGTGGCTGCTGGCACTTGACTGTGACAGCATCAAAGAAACGTGCTAAGACTGATGCTGAACTCACAATTGCTTCAATTGCCAGACTACAAAAAAAGCACTCAGGATGCAGTTCAGCAGCACTTTCTGGATTTGTTCCCTCTGACATGAGGCATCTAAGTGAGCTGTCGCCCTCATGCCCTGCCACCACCAGTGGGCACAGACAGGACCTTCCAGAGAGCAGCAGCATCTTGCGTGGGCTGCTTCATGCTCTGAAGGATCCTACTTTCTGAAGCTGCTCTGGATGTATCTGTCTCTGAAAATAGCAGAAACCTCGGGTGACTCTACTGCTATCTTAGACTGAACAAAAGGTCCCTAAGAGTGGGTGCAAAGACACCACTCATCTTAACCATAAATTGTCTGCTGAAAATTGAACATGTGTGCCAGCGATCTGCATATGCTGCTTTTTAAGTAAAGAGCTACCTGTAATAATTTGAACAAGTGTTAGTTGTTGAATATATTGTAAAGCATGCTCTTAAATGCCCAACAAAACAGCAGCAACATGACTTTTGGATGGCTCCAGTATCAACCCTTGCACAATCTGCTTTGCTGGGGCAGGGCATTTGGTTCTTGGCTCTGACTTTTCATTTCCCACCTACTTCAGCAAATGCCAGGAAAAAGTGCAAAGTGCTCACCTCCAGCTCGCCGAGTCATTTGAAGACAGGAAGCAAGTTTAAGGGGAGTTTGGCATCCCGTGGGGTGAACTTTTCCTGACAGCCAAAGCAACAATATTGAGCACTATCATTCTCTGCTGTACACATCTTTGTCTGACCTTATCCTAGATGCATCCCCTTTGACTTACTTCTTTAAAGAGCCTAATAGATTTTCTTTAGCTTGAGGCAGAGCAAACCTCTGCTGGATTGAACTAATGTAGAAGTATTAGAAAAGATTGGTGCTGGGATTTTTTTTCCCTCTTCCCCTTGCTCTGCAATAGGAAGAAAATATATGACCTAAATCTGCCAAGCACCTTCAAAGGGAAGGAAGAAACACATGTGGAAAGGCATTAGAGCCACCCAGCTCCCTTTAATTATGATGAGAATGCCAACATTGCTAAATGAATAGAAAATAAACGGAATAAGTATTAAATGATTATGGTTTCCCTCACATATTTCTTTTCATCTATTCACCAGCAGATAGTTTTACAACATAAATAAATCTTTTCAGATGTAAACAAGTCTCCAGCACATACTGCTGGAGTTGGTGATGGGGCTGCTGGCAGCTCAGTGGGGAGGGAAACTGCAATCTCCAGCACCCCCTGCAGCATCCTCGCCAAAAGACAGGCTCCGAGCACTTTGCGAGGTGAGGGGCTTTGGCTCTTAATATTTCTTCTGCTAAAATAAATAAACCTATACACTTACACACTTGAAGTGAAATGCACTGGCATGCAGGCTTTAATTCTGCCAGTTCCCTTTTGTTTCTTGGTTGCATCCCTAGGGAGTGGGAAGAGCAGTACCTGTGGGGAGCCCAGCTCCCAGCTGAGCACCACACAGAGCTGTAGCGCTTCGTGCCAGCCAGGCTCTGTCTCACCCTGATATCCAGCACACAGATGCTCCCCGGTTTGGTTTGTCCCACTGCAGCAGGTACCAGGGCAATCGGGCTGCAGAGCTGCCAGCTGATTTTGCTGAAGCGCAAACATGAACTTTTTACGTATTTATCTCAATGAGGATGGTCTGAGCTTGCTTTTTTCAAGCGCAAGGGAAAAGAAAATCCACAAATTGTTCTTCTCTCTGCCAAAACGCTTCACAGGCAGGTTCTGAGCAAAGCTAATCTGGCTCATCCCCATGGGCCTCTCCAGTGACAATTATGCAACCAGAACTGCTCCCGCATGGGGCATTTCATGCCACTCAGGCTTGCATATAGGGAAAGCATTGTTTGTATTGTATTTATGTTCTTCTTTGCAAATGTGTGTGTCTGAGCACCATGAACCCCCTTCCTGCTGCCCCTCAGCATCCTGCCCTTCCCTCCCACTCCTTCTGGTAAGTGCCTAATGTGACTTTTCTCCTCTGCCCTGTCCTCTTGTCAAGTCACCCTCCTGTGGAGCAGCTGCTGCTAGAGCAGATGTAAAATGGTTCAGTAACACTCGCTAATATTAGCTTTGACACCAGCACAGAGAGGAAATAAATTATTTTCTGGGGGAGAAGCACAAATTACTTAATGCAGCAGATCAGAGCAGCATCCGTGACAATGCTAGAAGAGAGCTAGTTTAATATCTGACTGAATATAATGCACGCATAAGGCAGAATAACTCTCCCCTCTGGCTGACAGAGTACAGCCTGCCTCAGCTTGCCCTGTGCAGCCTGTGATAATTTCACCCCAGCCTTGCAGGTCTCTGGTCATTAATCTAAAATCTGCTTATTAGTTTATAAAATGCTCCGCTGAGGGCTTTGGCAGGGAGGAGAGGTGCTTCACAAGCAGGGCTTTCCATGGCAGGAAAAATTTCAGCAGGGCACATTGAGATGGGGCAGCTCTTCTGTTGCATTTAAGCAGGCACAAGTCAAAGGAGGTGAAGTTGGGTGGTGAGCAGTGCCTGAGCAATCCTCTCCTTCTGTGTGTTTGGCATGGAGCATGCAGCAGCCTGGCTGGTCACTGGGAGGAAGAAGAGTGTTTGCAGTGCATAGCAAATCTGGGCAGAGTGCAAAGAGCTGACTTCAAAAGGTTTCAGCCTCCTCCTCAGCAAAGAAGAAGAGCTGCTCAGGGTGATATGCTTTGCTCAGCAGCCAAATCCCTCCTGTACTCTGTACCATGAGGCCTTCAGCTCCAAAAGCTGCTTTCCCAACTGGCCTGGACAAAAGGCGGATGCATAGCCAGAGCTTTCACACGGAGATGGGTGCCTAAAACCTTCCTGCCTGCAAGAGCATCCCTGTCCTCCGCTCACCAGCACACCTCCTCCCCAGAGAAATGGATTTACTCTGCCCTCAGTGACTTCTCTGAGGCAGTAGTCTGGCCAGTGATTTATGGGGTCTGAGCTGCAAGGGAATCACAACTCACTGCATGCTGCACACAGTCAGCCAAGTTTTCTGTGTGTACCAGCCCTGATAGGAGACTTTACCCCTCTGAAATCTCAGGTACAAGAGGGATTAAACACTGATGGGATGACCTAGAATGCAAATGATTATGTTCCTGACCTGGAAACTCTTGTTGTTTCTCCTTTGTTCTGCTTTCATGATGAAAGCACTAAAAGCATTTCAGCAAAGTCAGTATCAGCCACCCCAGTGGGAAATACCTTCAAAGAGTCCCTTTCACCAGTGCTACAAAGTTGAATGCAGCCCAGGAAATAAAGAAATTTGGCTGCATTCAGGACCTGCACCCATTGACACCACCCGTAATTGGCCCTTTGCCCCTCTGACTAGCACGCTGGAGCTCTAATGGAAATCTTTGCCTGTCGTGGAAGTGTTGATCTGTTAATCACTGGAGCACACTCCAGCCCCAATTGTTAGCTGATTCTGCGGACAGTTTCTGCTCAGGTTATGGATCGACGCTGCATGTGCGACACAGAGCCTTATATTCAGGCAGAAAGAAAGTAATGAATTCAGCACAGAGTAGCAAGAAACTAAACTGTTTAGATAACCTTAGGCTTTTTCTGCTAAGAAAATCAATACAGCTAGAAGCTCAGAAGCTACTGACATTACCAGCAGAGTTAGGCTGCAGAACCATGGAGAGCTCAATGTAAATGACCAAAACTGTTTAGTTCTCATATTTTTGCTTGTATTACTTTTTTTTTTTTTTTTTTAGCTCCAAAATCTTGGTTTACCATCCCCAGTATGAGGGTATATTACAGTCCTTTGAGTTCCCATCTCTTTTGATGATAGGTTATTCCTCCACAGAAACCTGGCATGGAAATATTGTGTCAGCCTACTGTTTCCTAGGACAGGTAGTTTATCCTCTGTATTCCATTCACAAGTTGGTGTCCTTACCATGACAGCCAACATGGGTGCTAATTAGCGGCTACACTCCTGCTGGCAGGTTGTGTGGGCACCCATCAGGTAGCACCTGACCTGAATTTAATTAGCATCACCAATTAAGTGCTTTGTTATTTGCACTGCAGTAACACCATGAGGTCCTAGCTAGTGCTAGGAGCCAAGTACACAGAAGTGGGAGAGGCAGTCTGTGGAAAATATGTTAGGGCCCTGTGGGCACTAATGAACCTTAGTCACCCTGACCAGCCTCACCTGGGACCCACATCCCTGGGCCCAATGGATCTATTTAAGCTCAGGATGGGGAACTTAGCCCTTCCTAAGTTTATGCTGTGGGTGTGTCTGCTCTCAGCTCTGCTGCAGATTTTGTTTTATGGATGGACTTGGCTCTTTCCTGTAGGTAGCTTGTTTCCAGGCTGGTCTCTTGGATGGACTTTAGACCTATGCTGTTGCCTTGTTTCTGGCCCTGCCTCCTTTTGCTCCTGTGTGGATTCTTTGGATGGTACCTGGACCCCATTTATTGCCTTGCTTTGTCTGGACTGTTGGCAGACCCTCTGACCTGTCTGTAGTGGGGAAGAGATGCAGCCCTCAGCAGCCTTCATTCCCCAAGTTGGACAGGAGGAAATGGTGGGGCTACGTGTGGTTTTCTCATCTCTCAGGTAAGACTCCAAGGAGAAAAAAGGGTGTGTGCACCCACTTCTTTTTCTAGCAGTCAGGATGCAGTCAGGGCTTGGATCCAGGGACTGCAATGTGTTGCACTTGTAACACATTGTACCAATTTTTAAAGAATTGTACCAATTTTTAATTCTTATCTGATGACCTTTTCACTGCATAATATCTGCCTTCTGGGCTTGATCTGAAAAGAGGGCTACAAACACTGTCAAAGGGTGTCCCTGGTAAGAATCCTAGAAGCACCTGATACAGAGGTTCCAATCTGGAGGTACCCAGAGCCACCCTTGGAGTTGTTGAAGCGCCAGTAGCACCTTAGCTGGGTTCACCTCAGATTTTGCCTGACCTGAGGCAAAGTACATGCTCCTGGTTTTCACACCGTCATTGCTACCTGGTATAAGTCTGTACCACGTTCTCTTGAGCAGTACTGGTATGCCCTTAAGTGTGTGATGACATTAAGAAATAACTCTGATGAAATGAGGAGGAAAAATACCAGAGAAAAAGAGTTCTTTTTAAGTAAATAACAAAGGGCTCTAATCCTTGGAGGCAGTTTGTTCCCTGCTTGTTTTAAAGCTTACACTGCAGAAAGATGATGCCATTTGCTGCAGACCTTGTTCTTTTTATTTTTTTTATCTTGCAAAGGGACTGAAGACAGAAATACTCAGTAAAAGAAGTATCTTTAGGCACTGAAAAGTCAGGAAGCAGTGAGATCACCTCCCTTTGCATATTTTATATGTCAAATGGCTATCAGTCCTTGTCAGCCTTGCAGACTATCAGAGACTGCAGCAGACTGTGTGTTTTAGGCATAAGGAGAGCCAGCTGGGCTGCCCCATAAGGCAGAGCCTTTCTTCAGTGCTGCTGAGCCATCTCCTTCCCCCAGCAGGAATGGCAGGTTGGAGGAAGCCAAACTTGTGCCCTTGTGACAAAGCTTGGAGGAGGGAATTCAAATGCCTCATGGGGATTTCTTCTGCTCTTCTTGCAGTGCTGCCAGCCTGGAGCCTGCACAGAGCTGTGTGAGCCCAGGTGGAAATACTGTGTGAAACAGCTCTGCATGCTGCAGTGAGTAAAACTTTAAGAGATTTTTACTGAGCAGGAAACCTTAGATTTCCCCACAGGGACCAGGGATGTACATACTGAGATGCTGGATGACAATATAATCTATAAAGCTCTCATGTTAAGGAGGTGTTTCTCTGTAAAGAATGAGGTGATGCTAAATAGTGGGAAATTAATCACTCCTCCTCCTCCCACTTACCTTTTGGATCATTAGGTCTCAGGAAGGTTTTAATTCTGCTTTCTCTGTGTGTACATGAAAAATTGACAAGAGCTTCACCTGGCTGGTGACTAGTTCATGTTAAGATCTGTATCACAATCAACATTCATTAGTCCAAAACAGTAAAGAAACTGCATTGTCCTGGGAGAGGAGGATATTCACAACATTAGGAGGCTTTTATAGGGGGGCTATATTGTCAGCTGTACATACAGCTCTTGCATCTTTCCATGGAAGCTCCATGTGTAGGCAAGAGACAGGGAAAACTGGTGTTCCTGGGCATCTCTGTCATGCGAGTGATCTAAATACAAGTTAAACTGTGGCTTTGTCTTGGACTGTTTCTTCAAGGAGGGTTTCCAACAGAGGAGTCATAGGGTGGGAATTTCAGAATGAAGTAGTTAAAACTGAGCTGATTTATTCTGAAATAATGTCTTGCTCCAATGCAAATCCCCCAGACTGGCCTGCATTTACTTCCATCTCAGACTGCTTTGTACCTGGAGTTATTTACCCTGAAATTGCTAGGGGCTGGGCATTTACATCCAGAGCAACAAGCTGTGATATGCCATCCTTCATTTCTTTAGTGACTTCATTTTTTTTTTTTACAAATGATTCTGAGAACTATTTTTTTTTTTGTCATAAAAAGTGGGTAGCATCTGCTGCATCTGCTCTTTGTGGGTTAATAGCTGTTAACTGTACTGTGGTGCTTCAAGGGACATTCATCCATGCAGAGGACAGCCAGTAGTACAAGATTTGGGTGACCAGATAAGCTGAAGTGAAATTAGAAAGAGGGAGGAAACACCTGACTTAAATGGTTGAACTGAGATAACATTTAAAGGCTGGAAACTTACAAGTGAGGGGAAAAATGGGTGAAAGTTTTTAAAATAACAACCTCTCTTTCTTAGCCAGCATGTTTTAAAAATACAAATTGATACTAATTCCCAGTTTGTTTTTTTTGAATTATTAACTAGAGTGTACACTTTAGAACTGGTTCAGACTTAAATATTTAGAAGTAGATTATGGCTGATAGCCTTTTTGCAAAAATTAAAAGGAATTGATCACTCTTCCCTCCCAATGGTTTACAAGAACAGGCACCAAAACTTGACCTTTCCTCTGCAAATTAAACTGGAAGTAATGTTTCACTCTGTGCCTATTAGGAAGGTGATTCTGCTGGTAACTGCTTCCAGTAGGGTGTAGTAATTGTTGAACACTCCAGCTTTTGAAAAATGCTATTGAAGTACATTTCAAGCTATTATCAATCTTTAAAAAGCGATTAATTCGAGTTATGGTCTTTTATACTAACTTTCAGCTTAGACTGAACTTTTATAGCCATGATAAACTTTTGAATATACAGGGTGTTTGTAATAGGGAACCTGGCTGACTTAGAGGGTCAGGAAGAGCAATAGTATAATACAGCTTATAGCCTACTCAGCCTGGATTTATACTCTATCACAGTCTAATACAAGGAGCAAATGTTACAGTGACAGTCCTCCTTGTTTGTTGCTGTGTAAAAATATCACATAATAGTCCTAACATAGGAATTATATTTTCTTAGTGGGAGAGCAGGGATAGTTCACATTTCCCAACAGTAGTTTTACAAGCATAGCCAACAGCAACACCTCAGATATCCACCCTAATACCATCTAAATAGAAACTTTTTATATAGATCAAAGTATGATGCATGTAGCAGATCAAAGAAAATTAAGCCTTCTGTCCCCTCATGTTCCTCCATCACCCTTTGTTGTTTTCTTTTTCTGCTACCAGAATAGAAATCCTTGCCTTAAAACATTTAATAATTATAAAAGCACTTTATGTATGGGCTAATTTAGGGGGAACTGGGTTACTTCAAAATTAGGATCCAGTCTGACAGTCTGTCCAGCGTAAGATCACTGGGCCAGAAAAAAAACTGTTTTCTGTGCTTGTGCAGTGTCTGCTCCAGGAGGACAGGGTTCATACACAGCTCCTACATATTTCTGAAAATCTCCTTGTGGACGGACAGATGCTTTCAAAGCTTCGGAGCCATGTCTCTTGCCATCTGCCATCCTTTCTTTGAGGAAAGGACATCATGGATAATATTAGCAAACAAATCTATTCCAGGGTGAGACTGGAGCTTTCTAGTGACACAGCTCATGCCTATTGTTTCAGCAGCATTAACTGCTTGGTTGCTGGTGCTTAATTGCTGTATCAGTAGTAGAGTTAGCAGGAAAACAATGGGATTAAAAACGTTTAAAACACTGCTCTTTAATTAGCTCCTGGCCGCAAGGAACCCTGCGAACTACTAGTGAACCCTGTCTGAGAGTTAATGCTTGTAATTTCATGCTTTTGGGCAGGTTCACTGGTGTTTCCATCCACTGGAAAGGGTGTTGATGCTGGCCTATTTGTTAGAAAGAGGAGGTCAGTGGAAACACTGAAGGGAAAAGTTCAGACTGCAGCAAAAATGGGAGGCTGAGAACACCATTGTGCTGTTATGTGACTGAGCATATTAGGACCAGGGGCAGCTACTGGGCATGACTTGGCTGTGTACAGAAGGCAAGGCAGCTATTCAGAGAGGTTCAACTGGCCATGTCATAGCTATATTGTCTGTGCAAATAAGCCTCCAAAATATTGGAGCTTCATGACTTGCAAAAAAAGGCCCAGATTGGCTTTCTGATAATTAATAGGTCCCTGAATTCTGTCTTGCTGTCCTTGGAAATAATTTCATAGTTACAACCTATCTGATACTGTTTCAGCAAGCCTGAAGTGCACAAGCAATGCTTAGACATAATTTTAAGAAATACTTTGAAAATCTTCTGAACTTCCTAAGAGAGAGTGAGTGCAGGGGAAGTTAAGAACCATAAGGAAGTGTAGTAAGTTTCTGTGAACTGTGCTTAAATGCCAGTCATAAAAACTCCTGAAAGGATTTATACATCTGCCATAATTTTGTGACCTGGATGTGAACAGACAAACCAGAAGCCCTGGACTTTCTTATCAGCTCCCCTCACTTTGTGGCTTTCCTTTTCCAGACTACTCTGATTCCAGCCTGCCTCATCACTGAGCCCTCTGTATGCAAGGTAACACGTGACAAGCTTGATGGAGGCATCAAGGGGCTATCAGCATGGAAATAAGTAAGATGAGTGATTAGAAATGTTCTGGAGGACAGGATGACAGGATGAATCTCCTGGATAGGAATTTTTATTTTCCCTCCTGTAATCCTGGGGAACCCAGGAGTCTCAATTAGGGCAGATGTGCTCTACATTTTCACACATCAATCTTTCATTGGCCTTACATCAATCATTCACTGGCTTGTGCAAATAACTTCTCCCAAACAATCTTCTCCCGTCAAAAGCAGGCACTGTCATCTGCAAACTTGTTTGAATATTTCATTGTTGTCAGATGATGTTTTTTTGTTGAGGTTTTTTGTGCATTTCCTGAATGACATGGCAAGATAATCCCTGTGTTCCCTGCCCTAATGAGGCTGGAAAACCGAGGTAAAGCCAGGAAGTAGCTGGTGCTCTGTCCTAGAAAACACTTCTGTAGTCAATGCAAGGAGAGAAGGGGAACTACAAATTTGTCTGCTGCTTGTTTGACTAGTTCAGTCAGGTCCAACCTAGTTGATGTTAGTAGTGGTTAGAGCAATGCTTAATACTGCCCAATATTGATCATTCCTCTTGGCCTCCACTTAAAAATACACCCTGACCTCTTTAACTACTAGGTCTCAGCCTAAGGTCAATCTACCCCTGTGGTACTGCGTGGAGAGGGCCTGCTGGGTTTGCTAGTAGAACAGTTCATGGCTGGTGTTATCAAACTGACTTATAAAACCCATAAGGTATTTAGCACAATTTATATACATAGTGTTTACTTTGGCTACCTGTTCTTTTAGAAAAAGTTTTAATCTGTTCTGTGATTATATTTCTGGCAGCTTCCAGATGACTTGTTTTCTGAAGGCATTGTTGACAGTTTTTTATGCGTAGTGTCTGGGAGGTTCACTTGCCTTGGTGTAGGTTAGTACAGATGAAAAGGGATTTCCTAGGGAGAAGTGAAGGGCAGAACTGAGCCAGGGCCTGATGAGAACTGCAATGTATTCAGCAACTTCTGAAAAGCAGCTCTGGGAAACCTCAGTGAGCTGGCTGATCTGAGTGTTAGAAAACTAGACCCATCTGGAAAGGACATCAGTGGAGTAATAAACATTAAATGCCTGTGAACAGGGCTTACTGATGTCCAGCTTGGACAATGTAGGGTTTACCACTCAGTGGAAATAATCTGGTACTTGTAGTGTTAGTTTTATTCCTAATACTGCAATGATGATTGGTATTTTCAGTGATCATAAACAGATTCTACAGGAACAATGGGCTGATTTGACCCATGTCTTTTGAAAAGTGCATCAGTAGATTAAAACTACAAAATATTTTTTTGTTCCTGTGGTCTCAGATTCCCCCTTGAATTTACAATAGTTCCTGCAGGTATATGTTGCACTTGTCTTTGCATATTCTCTCACCATGTTTCTTCTCAGTCCTAGGCTCTTACAGTAGAAAGGGCTTTGAAATCAATTGTTGAAATGTGGTTTGTTTTATGGCTCATAAAGGGCTTTGGGAAAGTATTTTGTATAGAATCTGATATATAAATATAGGCAGTATATTTATTCCCTTTTCTTAGCTTTAAAATTATAATATTAAATGGCATGCATATCAAATGTGTAACTTAGGTTACTGAAGCCTATCCTACCAAAAAAAAACACTTAAGTAGATGCTTAAAATTAAGCAGGTGATTTAATTCTGCCTTATTCAGTTCTTAAACACAGGCATAAGTCTCACTGAAGTCAAAGCAAGCACATTAAAGGTAAGTGTTTGCCAAGCATTTTGTTATATTGAGGCCTAACTACCTATTTTCATATCCATTTCTAATGCTGAAAAACACGTATGTTGCAAAAGGCAGTGACATCTTAACTTCTGCCCTGATTAAATAAGTTAAAAAATCATGAATCCTAAAGCAATTACATTGCCATCATATTTCTTTCCTTTTAGATTAATCTGGAGTTTGATATGTCTTTCTATAGGATTAATATCTTAACAGCAAGGTAATAGGTAGTATGACATTTAATCTCTTTGATTAAATTCCATACTAAAAATGTCCCATAAATAAAAGAAACAATTGAGGCAGTCATAAATTATATTCATTGTTGCAAAGTGATGGATTTAGTGGTAACAGAGGGTAAAATCTCATGAGCTCATTAAAAGCTATAAGGGTTATTTCCTTCCACAGACCTAAAAGACGTTGTGGCCTACGGCAGGTTTTTCCATGTTGCTTTCATTTAATCAACTGAAACCTTAAGAGGAAACAGAAGATTCTGTATATATGTGCCTATTTCATTTTCCATTAGTGATCAGATCCAAACAGGGATCCTCTGCCTCAGGTTTTATCTTATGTGCCTCCTTTTAGGCTCAGCACTATGTGCCTAATGAAAGAGAATGCATTTTTTTGGTTAATAGCCAAGTTCAATTTTTTTCAGGATGCAAGTCTGCCACTGACCTTCACTGTGACCTTGGGCAAGTCAATGAGAGTGAATTTTCAAGAGCTGAGCATTGACCACCAGAGTCAGCTCAAAATGCATCAGCGTAGTGCCAAATTAATAAGGCTTGGATGCAGTCCAGTGGGCTGTGCTTTAAGTATTTGTCTGAAAGCATCACAAGAGATGCTTATCATGGAGACCCTTTGGAAATCTGCATGCAGGAGGATGTCCCAGACCTTTAAGGCTCTGCTGTACTCTGAGATGCACAAGGAGGATTTGTTTCTAATTGTATGAAATGAGCAAAATGTTCTACCTAATCAGAAGAGCTTCACTTAACATAATAGAGCACTATTTTTTCCTATTCAATTAGAATACCATTTTTACTACTGATATGAAGACTGCTTTTTCCTTTCTCTTCAACTATAGAAGGCACAGAGGCTTAGACAAGTGCCAGAAGGAGAATAATGTGGATGAGACTTTCATTCAAGTTTCTGGGAGTTTCAATGGCTCTTGTTAGCACTTTCCTTTGTCCTGGAATCAGTGCTGTCCCTTTGACTACTTACAAAAAAAAACTGTTACTGCCGCAAAACCTATTTGCTGCAATTTAGGGTCCTACTGCACAATCTGCCTCTGAGCTGCATGGTCCCCAAGGATATACAAAATGCCGTTACACTGACATTGCTTAAAAACAGTCAGCCCATCCGTGTGATTAAAGATTCAAGATCTTTTCTGTAAAGATGCATTTTCAACATAAAAGGCTGCCAGCAGAGAAGTCTCCCATAGTGCAGTTTGTAGAATCTTGTAAGAATTTAGTGAGATTAAGTTCCTGTAAATTTCTTGAAACATGTGCACAACCCACAACACAGTTTTGCTGCATGTTCCACCATATGAAATGCTGTTAAATCTTGTTCAAGTAGTCATTAAAATGACAGGGCCTGCAGCACCAGAAACACCAGGCTTCCTGCTGGGGGGCTGAGGCGAAAGCCTGACCGTGGGCAGCATGGGTGCTGCTCTGCAAGGACAGGCCAAGTGATAGTGCTGTAGGCCTTTGCTGTCATCAGGAACCAGGGAATTTGTTCCACTTCAGCCTACTTAAAACAAACAAAAGCATGTGTGTACCGACTGAGGAATTTCTCATTATTAATCTCACTCAGGAGTTGTCTACAGCCACTTTCCCTTAAATCATGCGAGGCCTGTCTCAGCAGAGATTCATGGATGGCAGAAGCTTGCTAACAGACCCTGGTAAATCAGTCAGATCTTGAATTGCTTTCCAGAAGCTGTCCTGTTTTCATGAAGTCGGTTATTAAACATGCTCTGTTCTGACCAACTCCTTTCACAATGACCTCAAACAGATTCTTTTGATAGAGAAGCTATAAAGGGAGAATGAGCAAAGGGACAGCGCCATGAGGAAAATTCATGTTGCTGGGGAACAAACTGTAGAGCAAGGCAGGGCGTCGGACAGGGGCCTGGATCTGTCAGAAACACCCCTTGGTGGAAATCAAATCGTGTATTGGGTGGATTAGCAGTGGGTGTTTCCAAAAGGGGGCAAAAATGGAGAAAAACTGCAGCTGAGCTTCACTGATTTGTCTTTGCCTTCTTTTCTTTGTGTACCGCCTTACTGTAATTGGTTTATAACAGACTGGGCAGGTATAATCCTGATTTATTATAGAAAACTTACAGCAAGGTTCCAGGAATGCTGATTCTTCATCCAATCTGCCCAAACACTTTCCTTCTGTGACCCTGTGTAGGTATGAGGGTCATAGTCTGGAGCCAGGGACTGAGATGTGTGTTGCATTTAATAACGTTAGACTATTTTAACCATTTTTAGGAACTGAATAAATATATACAATATGTTTGTTTTATTAGGATATGCTCTCTGGATGCTTGTAGACTAAGTTTACAAGTCCATGGGTACCCAAGACATCTATGTAGCCCTGGCAGCTCTAGGTGCCTGGGGACCCAGGTCATTCAGAAGTGACATGTTAAGAACAGGCCACCTCCAGTGACGCTTCAGATATGTTTTGGTACTTTAATCCCATTCCTGTTGACTGCAGTGAGAGCTCAGACACCTAGCTGCACATCTAGACACCTGATGTAGGTGCCTCAGTCTGAGGCTAGATCTCACTCTCCATGCAAGGTCCTCAACAGTACATCTAACCAGTCCTTGCTGTGTCTTCAACATGTATCTTGCAGAGTTCCTGGGAACCATTAGTGTTCCTGGGTAATCTATGAAAAAGGTCAAGGAAAAAGTATCCCATTGAAACCTGGGAAGAAGACTTTTGATATTTCTAATTTAATTTCAGTTTACTATTAAAATTTATCTGAAAATACAAATTCAGAAGTTTCCTTATAGGAAATCTAGTTTTTCATTAAAAAAATGGTTTTTAATAAGACTGAATTTTCTTCAAAACTTTATTTTTTGGGGGGGGGAGGGAGGGAGGGGGAGGCAGGAGGGCAGGGATGGGTTGGATTTGGCATAGATTTTCACTTTTCCCTTGTTATTGAGGCTAATCGTGCTCCAGGAAAGAACTAAGGATTAAGGTGAACAGATAGCTACCAGGATAATTTCAGAAGTCTGTGACATGACCTGAAGAAATGATTGATTTGCACTGTTCCTTCAAAGATATGTCACACAGAAAGAAAGAAGTAGCCTGGCATCTGAGGTCGGTTTGCCAGTGCTTCCACGATGCAGAGATGGGGTAGGCTAAGATGTGCAGAGAAAGTGAAGCAGTTTCTCTGATAACAGGCAAACAGTCCAGTCGTCTTTGAAGCCAAGAGAAATCTGTCATTGATTTCAATGGGTTCTGATTTATATTGTAAGAAAACTATCTGTCTCAGGTGGCTAAGTAGAGTTGCTTCATTCAAACCAAAGCAAAACATGTCAGACTGCTTTAAAAACTTGTTTAGAAGGCAATAGTTTAGAATGTATGGGTCAGAATAGAGTGTAGCAAGAGAAATATTGATGTAGTTATGTCTTGGCTGTTTGTTGTTGTTTTGCATTTGTTCCAGTTCCTTTTCCCCAAATATACTACATCTCTTATTAGTAGTCATGCTGATTTGCACCTACAAATGTAGTCCATACAGCAAATGTGGTATGCCTTTTCTGTTACCCACTTTCATTCTTCCCATGTACCTTCTAAATCTTCCTGCCATGTGGGTTCCAATTTTATGCCCACGTGCACTTTGAACAAATTAATTTCCAAGGTTTGTGTAGGTGACTATTCACAGGAGCATTTTTATTTACCCTTACTGTTTGTACATTTATTAAGCCTGGTATCCGAGATGCTGCGAACATCATTTACTAGCATCACTGTCAAAGAAAAATGCTCTGCTTCATGTAGGCCCCAGCCACTTTTTATTCCAAAGTTTTGCTCCTGTAGCTTATTTCATCCAAGAAAACTACAGTAACTGCAAGGCCCATCACTTGTGTCACTTTGAAGGGGAAGGTTAATGTTTATATTGATATTTACAGTTGATTTAGAGATTCTCTGTGGGGGTTTTAGGATTTTTTTTTTCCCTTAAGCACTGCAGTAGTGTATCTCAGGTTGGCTTGAAGAGCTATTCAAAGGATCAGTCTGCATATTTATTTGCCTTTTTTTTTTTTTTCCAGATGTCCCTTTATTTAGTTGTAGCAGATTTAGAAAATGAGGTACAAAACAAATCAGAACAGGGACTAGTGATATTGCTGGCAATGGCCTGGCTGAGCTGGAGGCTTGAAGAATGGGTGAAAGCTCTAGATATGCTGCAACATATGTCAGGCAGCAACTCAACAGAACTGCAACTTCCAAAGAGGAATTGAGCTAGAGAGAAACGGGATTTATTGGATATATTTCAGCTGACCAGGAAGTAGGATTTGATGGCATCCCAGGATTGACCTTATCAGTGTAGACAGCCTTGAAGACAGTCTTTATATATCAGCAAATACTCTGGAGCAGTAAGCTCCAGTCACAGCCAAAATTTTTTTAGGGTTGTCACATGCTGATAATACTGAGCATTTATCTGCCAAGTTAAGGATTACTGTTGCTGGAATTTTTCTGTTTAGCTAATGAGAGAACAGAAGCAACACAATATGACTTCCCTAGCTATTCATTCACACCTTCACAATGAAGCCTGAGTTCCAAGTACTCCTGGCTTCACTGTTGTGTAGTCTTTCTTTAAGCTATCAAGTTCCTTTGATAAATAGGTTTGTGTAAATCTCTTCAGTTCTGTGAATCCCATGAGTGCAAAAAAAGAAGGAAGGCTAAATATATGAAATAAATTATTCATTCCAAGTTATTTACCCAGCTCCACTTATTTGTTCTCATTTACTTCCTTTTTGCTTAAACTATATCATTCATCTTCTCTTCCTTCCTTAAAAGATATTTCAAATGTTTTTTTAATCACTTTGCACATAAGAAATGCTATAAGATATTACCATCATTCTGCTGCTTGGGAAGCCTACAACTAGTATTATACACATTGAAGTAAATAAACGTCATTAGCTTTGTTAACTCCATTAATCACAGTCGACAACATTAATGAAGCCTACTTTAACATTACTGTCAGAGTTAGGAATAATTCTTCTCATGATTAACTTTTGTAGAGTTACAGTCCTCTGCAACTTTATCCTCCAGTACTACTAAATGTTATGAGGTCAACCTTTTTCCATGAATTTTTGAAACTTAAGTTTACCAGAAACCAGAAAAGGCCTGACATGGTAGAGTTAATTCTGTGTGAAGCTATGGAAAGATGAAGAAATTTTATTTTCATTAAAATTTTATTCTTTTTTTGTCCAAATGTTGACAACAAAATTTAACTGTGTAACATTTCTAACTGCCATACTTGCACATTTGTCACATTTTCTGAGCATTTTGAAATTTAAAGCAACACCTTTAATGTTACATTAACACCATTTTCTGCTTTCGATGCTATTTTTTTTATTTTCCATGTATCAGCCATTCTGTTTTCTGGCATGGATTAGAATCGTCAGTATCTAAAATACCTTGAGAAAAGATGTCTTTCAACAAATCTTTGCAGCTAAAAGCAGGAATAACCAGTGATATAAAAGAGCCAGTTTTACAGCTAGGCTTGATACTTATCTATTCAGATTAATATACACCAGCCTTCTGTATGAGGTACCCAAATCTTCCCAAAGCATGACAGCTTCTCCTTTGAGTTTTTTCTACTCCTACAGCATAAAAACAGATCAGTTGCTCATTTCAAAAGAGCTGATCCTAGATAAATGTAGTTCCTATATTTCAGTCTCAGTTATAAAATGTTCAGTGTTAAATATCCATGTTGGGGTTGAGGTCAATTTTGTTTGAATCTTCTTTTAAGAACAAAAAACTGAAGCATCTCCAATGTGGCACTCCATCAGTCAGGAAGCCTTAAAGTCTTTCCCTAGTCCTTGTGTTTTTGCAAAATAAGGTGGTTGTTGTTCTTACATAATTAGCTGGTAGTAAGGTTCAGGGGGAAAAAAATATTTTTTTTAAAAAAAAAAAAGGACTCTTCAGAGCTCTGAGTAGTGTCTTATCTGAACCTTTATATCAGTTTGCTTTAAACTTTGCAGGTTTCTTCCAGTGAATTATGCTGAGTATTAGTTTAATGAGTCATACTCACCGATTGGGTCATAAATACAGAAATCCCACCACTGAAGCTTAAAACAAAACAGCTATTCAGAAGACTAAAACTCAGCACAACAATACAAAATAGATGTATCTCTTGGCCTTCCCTTACAGAGTCGGCCTTTTCTGATCATGCTGTACTTTCTTTTTTTGAAAGGATGAGGGTTTTTCCCACCCAAACCCAGATGTTATAAAGTCTCATGCTATTTGTTTTTTTCATTTTGGAAGCCTAACCCTGAGGGATTATCCTTGTAGGAGAACCTGGATTTGTTATAAAACAAAATCTCACCAGTTTTTCCAGGCATCAATGACAGTTCTATTCAACAGCAGCCTGGTGCATTGTCCCGAATTTCTAAGAGGAAAGATTACAAGTGAGAATAACTTCACTATTGCAGTGTTTTATTGAAGTCTTTAAGGGGTAACTAAGGAGCTCTTTACATTAACATTTACTGCAGGGGTCTGAGGCTCAAAGCAACGTTCACTGCCAGTAAAGCTCTGCTTAGGTACTTCACACTGGAGCAGGTGAGAGGGAGGCAGGTTGTTACAGCACTGCCCTGAAATATTTCCAGGTATGATGCCTCAGATTTGATGTGCACAAGGTGACTTGGGGTTCTTTTCAACCATATTTGTATATTTCAGTCCTGTTCTGCATAGGTGCCAATTTGCCATATGCTGCAGTGGTGACATCTGCTTATTTAAACTGTAACACCTGATATTGCAGACCTTTGACCCCAGATCCACTAGGGTGGACAATTTCATGGCAAGGAGAGGAAGTATAAAGATGGGACCTGAAGGCATCTGAGCCCAGCCCACAGACAGAAAGTAGAGGCCCAACTTTCAGAGTAAGAAAAAGTAGATCACACCTAGAGATATGTCAGAATAAAGCGTGACCAACTACATGCAAATGCATATCACGATTCAGCTCCTGGAACTCATGAGATTTTAAAATAAGTTTGGGTATTTTTATTTTCTGTCTCAGCAGTTCCCCTGACAGACCTCCTGTTGAGCTAACAGAAAATCAGTCTGTGGTGCCAAAAATAGGTTGTTCCTTTCTAGCCCCAAAACAAGGTGATCTTGGACAGTAAATGTGATCTTTTTCCTGAAGACATCATGAGATTTTTCTCCCTTCATGGGTTGCTTTTGTGATCTCTGTGATGGATGAGTTTTATTACTCTTGTTGAGTTTTCCTTTGCCACAGCACCTTCTTACCCACCTAATTCTTCCCTAATTTACACACACAGGTATGTGGCACTGTCCTGCCAAAGCCTTCCAGGAGTGATGGCCAGTGTAGACTTCGGAGACAGAAAAGAAAAACTATCTTGGATTTTCTTTGCTGGTTGGAGCAGCTGTCCCAGTAACTATTAATTTCAGTTGTATCCCAGGGAGTCTGGTGGGGGAGAGGTACAGCACAAGGCAGGAAGGAAACCTTTGCCCATGTGGTTGGGAAGGGAATGCACTGAACTCAGCCCACATGGTATTTGGATTGATGTTGCTAGAAGTGTGAAAATTAAAAAATGCTTGCTCCTTCATTCAGTGGGACAAAGCAACCCCTCTGGCTAGCCTCTGGAGATGTAGAAATCAGGTTAGATTGGCCCCTCACTTGCCAAGATAACAGCCCCCCATCAGAGTTTTCCCCTTGAGACAGAGCCCTCCTGTGCCTGTTCCTGAGGAATCTCCTTGCCAGGACACCACCAAATGACTATTTAAGAGCATTTTTTCATGGTGCATCAACTAGCATTTCTCTATTTGAAGTTGTGTTGCTAATTCCAGGCATACCAAAAATCACAGAAGTTGTTCCTGAAGACAAGTCCCTTTTG
Source organism: Oxyura jamaicensis (assembly GCF_011077185.1). Lineage (NCBI taxonomy): Eukaryota > Metazoa > Chordata > Aves > Anseriformes > Anatidae > Oxyura > Oxyura jamaicensis. The sequence goes on along the minus strand of NC_048899.1, from coordinate 26,714,579 downwards.
GGATTTGCTTACCTTGTAACTTTTAAAGTCACATTCTTCCAGCTACTCTTTACAGCTGTGAAAAATCAACTGTAAAAATAAATGAAAGGTGAAGCTTGTTTGATTCAAGAGTGGGGGTTTTAAAATAAAATATTTCAATAGTCAATAAAATCAAGCATGTGAGTAGTAGAAGCTACGATGGATCTCTAATGCTCTTTCTCTCTTTGTGGACTTGCTCAAGAACATTCATAGCATCAGCCAGTTGCATTTGAGTTTTAGTTTCAAGAAAGTGTGAATCTTTCAATGAAGCATAATTTCCAAGGACAGGTCTCCAAGGTGGAATGTGTCAGTACAAACCAGAATGTGTGTATTTTTATCAGGTCTATTGAAACACTATTCTTAGGGCTGTCTAGAGAGAAAAAAAAAAAAAAATCTTTATAGAAGCACTTATCAAAAAAAAAAAATCATATCCCAAAAGTCATATATCTGACAGCTCACACGAGACTTCCTGCAACAGAAGTGGAACACCAGAAGTGAGGGGCTCAAATTTGAAATGGGCTCATTGTGCTTTGGATGGAGTAAATTTCAGATTTAGGATAAAGGACCAATTACCATACAGCTTGATGAGGATTTCCCATCTGCATAGAAATGTAAGAGTAAAAAAAAATTCCTGAATCACAAAGTTTAGTCATACCTGAATAATATAATCTCATTCAGTTGGTTTTTTTTTTTTTTTTTTTAAAAAAAAGGAACATTTATTTTCAAAAAAAAAAAAAAGATTGGAGCTTAGTAAAAAAGAAAAGACAGGATTGAAAGAAGCTTTTCAGCTAGGCAGATAAGCCTTGAAACAGGAAATATAATGGCCTTAGTGATCTGTACGAAATCAAGGTCAGCAATGAATTTAAGGAGAGCAAGGTGAGAGGCTCAGTCAGATGCCCAGCAGAAGCAGATAAGGGCTTTTGCTTTCTTTCATACTAAATGGAAAGAAGTACAGGTGGTAGTGTAGGAAAATATTGTCTGCAGTGATAAAGCATCCTGTAAACCTTGTAATTCTGTGCCTCCTGTGAAGTATGCCAGAACTGCAGCAAAAGAAGCACATGACAGACTTGATCGACACTTTGCCAAGGAAAGGCACGAGCACAGGGATGAAAGGGTTGCCATCCTCTCCTGGCAGCTCAGATGTCACACAGAGATAAAGGTTACTGCTAGTAATGAGTCTAATTTCCCAGGGAGAGAGCACACAGCACCACAGCTCTTCACATATGGAAAGCAGGAGTGGAGTAGCAAGCCAGATACACACAGTGGCTTTGGGATTAACGGCAGCAACAGAGCCAGCTTCCATGCCATCGTGGTGCCACCTGCAGAAATCCTGTGTTGTTCCCCTCTAGTCTGTCAGTAAATGTGTAGGGATGTGGAAGGAAGGCGATGCTCTTGGGAAATGATGCACCCTACAAACAGTGTTGTTACTGAGGATGTCCACTGGGCTTCATGGTGCTTGGATGCTGCATCAGGATCAAAAACAGCACTAGCTTCTCTCGGGGGCTAGGAAAGGATCTGAAGGTGCAAGGTGTTGTGCAGGCAGGGTCATCAGCACTTTCTTCGAAACTAATCCCAACCTCTTGTATCTGCTTAATTAGATTGAAATAGTCAAGAAACCAGTGGTAAAATATTCAAGAAAATGGTGGTTTTGACTCTCCATGTTCCTCTCCCCTCTGGAAGCCAAGTACTTCACAAAAATCAAAATATGAGGAAGGAGAATAGAGATTAAATGTCAAGAAGCTTCAGAAATGGATTGTTACAGTGGACAAAACAGACAATCCTGAATTTTAATTAATATTAAATATTTCATCATGATCATCTTTAAATACTCAGCTTACTAACAGCCAGCAAGGCCATCTTTGTGCAGACCTTGTCTATTAAAAGGCAGGAAAACTGAATATGATTGTCATCTCAGCATTAATGGGGAGGCAGGTGAATTCACTCTTTCTGAGTCTGCCTGTCCATATCTTGATAGGATTAGCATAGTGCTTGAGTGTCAGCTGTCAGTCAAACCTCCCAACCCCAATCGCCAAAACACTCATTTGGGCAGCAAATTCTGTCCCGCTTCGAAAGTCTGAGGGAGGGAGGGGAGACTTCAGGTTCCCAGGATATTTCCATACTGAACAGGGGACAAAGTTCACACTTCTGATTTCAGTCCTACTTTTAAATCCAGAACACCCCTGTTGGTGTCACTTGTGATGTGCACTAATGCAGCAGTTGATGCTTCCCACCTCCAACAGGCTAGGTAGTATTTTTCTTTTCCCAGTTAGGAAGACTGAATTTCTTTCTGTTTTTCATTAGCTTTATCCCTACAGCAACCTAACGAACTCCGCAGCTGAAGCAGGGCAAGGAAGCAGGTGCTTTTCCCTGCCTATGCTGCTCTGCGGGAGGCTGCAGCCACACTCGCGGGTGTCTTGTGCCATCGCGTGGTGCTGCTGCCGCACTGCCACCGACCCCGGGGCTTGCCCTGGGCTGGGCCCAGCCCTGCCAAACAGCAAAAAATAATAATAATAAAAAATAATAATAATAAAGTAAAAAATAAATGCAGCCTTCGAACCTGACTACCAGCTGCCGCAGCCTGCCAAGCTTCTCACGTACCCGGGCCTTAAAAGCTCTTGAAGAGAAGTGGCCAAGGAAGAAGGCGATGGGGTCTGTTGAAAGGAGGGTCCATGCCTGTCCCCATGGACACAGGCAGCAAAAACCCAAAATGAGGAGTTTCATTTTTGCTCTACAGAGCTGATGTTTTCATCTGGATCTGAGAGAGATGCAATGAAAGAGTATTGTTTTTTTTTTTTAAGTATGTTACCATTGTTAAAGACCAGTCTTTAGTCCATTGGCAATTTCAAGGATGTAGGGAGATGTTTTGCACAGTTGGCACTTGCAGTCTGGCTCTTGGCTTATACTAATTTCTGGAAAACTTTATTTAACTCTTCTCACTATGTAAATTATGGTAACATTAGTGAGGTTAATGAGGAGGCAATACACCTAATGGCATTCTAACATATTTTCTAAATTGCATTATGTTTTTGGGAGGCTCTACCAGGGAATAATCTGTCTCTCAGGCTTGAACCTGTACAGTTTATCCTGGTTTCCTGAAGAATAAAAGTTTGCAGGAGTGTATTTCTACCATTCTTTCCTTCTGTTTGAATTTCTTTGACACAGTAGAAGTTTCAAAGACCTCAAATTCCCATACCTTTTGCAAAAATAAGAAAAGATCAGAGAGACTCTATTAGTGCTTTGACCTAGAATAAAGAGTGGAGCATAAACTCATCCTTGATTACACATCAAAGCATGTACTTGGGAGGGCAGCTGGAAGACATAAGTCCACAGAATCACCATCTCCTTTTGATGTGCTACTCACAAAATGACATGTTATTCTTCCCTATAAATGCAAAGACAAAGGGACAGAAAGTGAACATCACAGGTGGTTCTCACACTGGTGTAATTTCCTAACTTGAGTCATTTTTTGAGTCATTGAGGGTCATGGCAATACCCTCAAATTGTTAGGATGGAATCTTGGAAGAATCTGTGCTGCTTTTTAGATCTAGATGATTCTGTTATCATTTCTGTTTTACAGTTCATTGTAACGAGAAGTTACAGACACTGAATACCTATGATTCTGTATTTATATTGTTATAAATATCCCCAGAAAGAACTCTTCAGGACAATTAATGTGTTCATGTAAGGCCAAATAACGATCTCCATGTTCCTAATGAAAAATAGCCTACCTAGTGAGTGGTTACAGTCAAGCCAGCTAGATAATTTTGGAACAAAATTGCCTATTACCTATAAGTAATAGAGAAATCTTAAAATCAATTCAGCAAAAAATGTTTCCAAACAAAGAGCATGAGCAAAGCCATGTACCAGAAATAGATGTGATAGCCTACCAGAAGACTGGAAAGGGGGCCACCTGTATCAAATCATTCTTAGTTTTGAATCATTTTTTATTAGTATTTAGATCTTTTCAATCATAGGTTTTTGAGTCATGAAATAACAGGATGAACATGCTCACACTAAATGCAAGCCAAAATACGTTATTTCTCTATAGCCATACATGTTCTTCTTAGCTCATTTCACCTCTTCTTCCTACACCAATTGTCTTTACCAAGTCTTTCTTAAAGTCTCTGTTTCTTTGGCATTTTTTTCAAGTAATAAGGGTCCAGGGTTTCCATACGAATTAGCAATTCAGTCAAATCCATCTAACTTCTTTTCACTTCTGGTTTTCTCTCTCTTCTCAATTTGATCCGCTTTTGATTACCTGAAATAACCCCGTTTAACTTGAAGATCTTTTTTCTTACTATTAATGCAATGGCTCATTAAATTAATCTCTGCTTAAAATTCATGTCCTTCTCTCTCACCTCTCAGAGACAACCACTGACAAGGAGACGCTCTGATATGTAGTTGCTAGCTGTTGAAGGTCATATTCTGAAAAAAAACATTTCCTTCCACAAAAGTCAAAAGATTCAGGTTGAATGGATTATCCATTCCTCTTCATTTATAGTTTGTTGATTCAGGTTTGAGGTGTTTTTTTTTGGTTTTGTTTTTTTTTTTGTTGTTTTGTTTTGTTTTGTTTTTAATCAATAGAGACTTAGAAATGCTTGTTGGAGTTCAGTGTTTGTTATTCAAAATGTGCACGCCAATGTGTCATGATAAAGCAGCTGTGCTCTGAAAATGATGGCATTTCTACCCTCCTGGACTGGAAAAGGAAACTCCTGTCCAGGCTCTAAAGATCTCCAGTGACATTAAAGGAGATTTTCATGAAGTGGAAGGCAAACACTATTAAAAGCTGTAATTTTTGCTCTTAAGAAATTATGCATATTTAACAGGATGTCTTTGAACTCATGCCACCTAAGTAGAAAAACAAACAGCTTTTTTGAGAATTTGAGGATTATTTTACACGAGAATTTAATTTGTTTAAATGGAAATGAATATGGATGAGGATATTTGAATAGATTCCGTGTGTTCCTCAGTCACAATTGCCAAGCAGGGACTAATCTTGGTGATTAGTAAGGGTAGTGATAAAAATATGCTTGTACCCTGTATGCCTCCTGATTGGCAGTTTATCGCTCTTAGAGGACCAGATGTCAAAAGCCATATGCTAATATTCAGCACAGAACAATTCTTTGGTTTATGCTCTGAAATGTACCAACGGCAGCACTGTTCAACAGTGAGCTAACAACAGTCCTGAAAGACAATAGCACGTTCAGGAGACAGGAGCATTTGCTGCAGCAGTTGGCAGAGCGGGAGCGAGGGATTGAGGGGATGCTCTGGGCTCTGCTGCCAACTCCCATGATCCTATGATAATGATCAGGGAAGGGCAGATGCAGTATTTTACCTCAACTGCACTTTATACTATTTAGACTAGAAACTATTTTCCCTTTGTACAGCACCTGGCACAATGTGGTTCCACCACATTACTGGAGATGCAGCAATGAAGTTATTAAATCAGAATACAAGAGAAAAGTGCATTGTGCACAAAGTGCTTTAAAAAAAAAAAAAAAAAAAAAAAAAAGAGAGAGAGAGAGAAACTGCAGATATAATCTACTTTAATTTTCTTGTGTTTATATAGGATTTCAGTCCTTGATTTTCTTGAGCTGAGAAAGTTTATTTTTTACTGAAATGGTGAGTTTAGAATACAAAATTAACAGGGGAATTTTTTTCTATTAACAGGAGCTTTTAAAGATAGTGCAAGTGATGACCCCGGGAAAAAAAAAATGCGGGGAGGGGAAATACTACCTTGAATAAGTTAATTTGTACAGAGGCAAAGCCAGTTTCTGCCTTCAGTTAAACCTGGCCAAAGTCAAAGTAACACAAGGTATGGCTGAAGGCAGTATTAGGCTCTGTTTATTCCAATACCATTCCAGTGGTACCCCTCCAGCACCATGTGCCCAAGATATATATTATAACAGTTACTGGTACTGTTTAGCCATAAGGCCAAGGAGAAAAGTGCCAAAGCCATCAGCTTTCCACCTGATCATAAAAACGGGGTAGCCAAGGGGGCTTCTCTTCCTACAAGAGAGGCAGTAGCAACCCAGAGAAGTAATGAGATTTCTTATCTGCAGCCCCATCAGCCATTGCCAGCAATAAGCAAACCCACCAAGATGTTATCGAAGGCATTGGTGTTCCACAACATGCCACTGCAGTTTCCTTAGGGTTATCCTGATGTTTCAAGTTCAAGTTTCTGAAGAAAAAACTTTTCTCTTTCAAAGATCAGCTGTGCTGAACTGCATTCACTGTAGCTGTTCTTAAAGCTGTTATCCTAATTTTATATCCCATTTTCTTGTACAGAGACTAAGATGAGCACAATTTTGTGCCTGCATAATTTCATCTGCAATTGCATCTACTGCTATATCATAAATGAGAAATATCTCTTTGATTTGTCTCCATTCCAGGCTGTCTTTGATGCAAGGCAAGAATAAAACCCCTACACAAAAGATCACTCGAGTTCTTTTAAATACATGGATTTCTGTATCTTGGAAGAAGCTTCAATTTCAAATTTGTTTTGGGCACTTGCTTTTGGGGAGTTGGTCTGGAACACATTTAAATTGCAAGAGAAGACACAGAGTTATTGTCCTGCTCTTGTACCAGTGTTGTACATCTGGAGTGAGCTTTCCCTTCACACTAGGGCTTTACAGTGTTCTCTGCTTCATTCTTGTTCCTTCTACTAGGTACCCCTGCACTGAAGAAAACTGTTAACATGCTCTGGGGGAAGGAGTTATTAATCCAGTTCTTATGCTATCTCTCTCCCTCTTGCTTTTTTCAAAGCAGAAATACAGTGAGATCATATCTTTCTCTATAACATTCCTCTCATTTTCACCATTTTATTAAATTACTTCGATGGTTTGTGTAATCCCACACTAATTAAGGAGGGCTTAATAGACCATCACATCTCCATTAGCTTCACCTTGTGTTACTCTTTGAGGGTGTGTCACACACAGGGAAGACTTAGAGGAAGAAGCTTGATGAGGGAAAACAAGCTCTAGAAGGAAAATGGTCCTGTGCTTCTGTCAGAGACAGTAGCATTAGAGGACTTGGATGTACCTGGATGATCATAGTCCTTAGTATGTGGATTTTGCCTTTTTGATTGTTATTTTTTGTTTTGTTTTAGTTATGTTGAGAGATGGTGTAGGAAGAACGTGTTGGAAGGATGTGGGCAAGAAGTATCAATCAGTATGGTGGTGCTTTTTGTGTTGTGGTGCTCAGGAAAAATACAAAGAATGACACATTGAAATATCTTGCAGGACTTTGAACCAGGGCTGGTTTGCGGCCTGACAGCTGAGAAATGCAGGCAGAGTTAGAATCCAGATCTTGTGCTAGACTACTGATGTGTACCCTGTAATACCTCAGTTCTAATGTACTTCTTGAGAGCTTGTTTAATATTCTACTAAAAGCTTTGATAAAGTGAATCTTCAGTAAGTATGAAAAGATTTGCCTGCTGTCTCAGGCTGGTGAGCAGGATGTGCTCTCAGTTGGTCCAGCATGTTTGTAGGGACTGTTTCTGTTCTGCTTGACTCCTCACAGTGTTTTTCAGCCTAGTAGTCTTATTAACTGCTTTTCTAATACTATAACTCCACCAATTGTTTTGGTTCTGGCTGTAATATTGATTCAATGAGTGGTGTTCCACAGTCCTAGTTTTTAAGGATGGTAGTTAAAGAGTTGATTGAAAATACTAACATAATTGGTTTGTTTATGGGCAATGAGACTTCAAAAATTATTCAGTCTAAAAGTTTTCTTCCATGAAGTAAAACTACTCACAGTTTTCTCTCTTGTTTTATGAGAGGGGAAAAAATAATTGTCCCACGTTGAAACTTCATAATGCTTTCTCTGTGATATAGACAAGAAACATTGAAGCTTTCTCCTAATGTGTTACTACTAGTCCCTTAAAATTATTTATGTTTATGACAAGCTCTGTATAGCCACTAAAAGTCTGACTCTTTACAATGCTATCTAGGTCAATAACTCTAATTCAGGCTGGTACAAGAACAAAGGTAACTCTGTCAAAGATGCAGTACATGAAAGCTCTGACTTGTGAATGGAGCCACTTGGGTTTTGTCCTGGAAATGGTTACCACAGCATGACTTCATCACTCATTATACATTAATATCGCAAGAGTACAAGTGCTGTTAACTTTTCTTCTGAGCAGTCTTCAAAACCAGAACCCTGGTTACATCCCTTAATGCAGTTCTGTGGGGTGTAATTGTCATGGCCTGTGCAAAAGATGTGGGGAAATGAGTTTTTAAACAAAAAGAAAAATATATATATAGTAAATTCTCTTTAACTAGGGTAGTTATAGAAAGTAAACACCTCATGAGTTTTAATTCATGCAACAAATACTTATTTTAAAAATCAAGGTAATTTTGGAGAAATTCTCTTATTCAGGGCAATTTGCTCAGTGCTTACTCTCACCACCATCCACATGTTCCAATATTTCACTATGGAAAGTCTCTTCTGAAAATGGCAATGTAATACATGGCAGGAATCTGATCAAATGATCAAAAATCAATGACTTAAAAGGTCCAAATGCATCTCATTTGGCCTAGTTCCCATGTGTTATGTGAAAAGTTGCTTAAAATCTTGATGCAAATCATAACTGATTTGCCCTTCTAAGCACAAGGATATCTATAAGAATCTAGTTGAAAATCATGAGCTGGCAAGCACCTAAATGTTTGAAGGATTCCAGAATATATCCTACTACTAGGTTGGATGAAGCTTTTTAAAGATGTAGGAATATAGTTATGATTATAACTTTACACAGAGCTAATTATCTCTAGAGATGTTAGCTAATTTCTGCCTGCTAAAAATCACTTGACTTTGAACTTAACAAGGATGAAACTTCCCTTTCATTTGTCACTAGGGTATATGTTCTGCAGCATTAACAGTAGTATAATATATATGTTTTATGTTTTTATACTCTAAGAGGTTATCTAATTTTAAAACATCTAGTGCCTCCAAACATGATGATTCTTGGGAAAGAGTCTCTCAGGTTTGGGTCACTGAATCTTACCAAGTAATGCAGACACAAGAAGTCATGGCCCAGTAAGCCCTTAGTTTGCAAATCTTTGTAGTCCCTTTCTTATGTCTGAGTCACCTTTGTTAGCAAGTGTACTTGGTTGAGGGAGGATAGTACTTTCTAAGGGGTTATCCAGGGTCCATTTGTTAAGCTGACTTAGAATGACCCTTGCTGAGACCTTCTATATTTACTTGAAACCCCATTCTTTATCCTGGCTCAACTCCCAGCTAAACTCAAAGCCTACTTCACAATCAGAAAAAGGCTGACTTGCGTCACTTTAGGGGACCCAAAAGAGATTATTATTTAAATGGGAGCTGGGGAAGCTCTGTGTGCTACAAGAGTCATGGGTTGGAACACCTCCAGCTGCTCCAGAGATGCATTGGGCTGTAGTGGGCTTCACAGGCTTCTGGCTATATAAAGTGGCAGCAAATGAAGTCAAATGGTTGGGGAAGGAAAAACCTGAGCTTTGTGTGTTTTCATATACGTAGCTTTCACTGTTGGAAACAGTATGTTGGTATTCTGAGGGTTGCCTACTCAGGGTAAAAGCATTGCTGGATATTGCTGGGCTTGGTTTCCAAAGGGATTGTTCTGAAAAAATCAACATTGGCCAGACAAGTTGTGGTCTCATCTTTCTCCTGACATTCTGCTGACATCTCTACCTTAAGGCCTTGTTTCCTGATCTCAACATAATTCCTCATGGGATCTTTTGAGAAGCAGCTGCCACCTTGGCCTACTTTTTCCTGTCACAGGGGACAGGCAGGTGGAAGCTCAGAGTTTATTTTCTTTTTAAATACCATACATGAAGAAACTGATGGCTTCTCTGGCCAAGAGTGGCTTCTGGCCAGGCCAGAGGCCTAAACCTCTGTTTGCACTGCATGTGGCCCAAGCCCCAGCCTTTAAGAAATGGCCAACAGCTCAAAGTGTGGACACAGAAAGAGCTTGTTTGTGCTCTGTGAGAAAGGTTTGGTGAGATACTCAGCTGCAGGCAGGAGCTATGTGTGAGAGGTAGAGAGCTGGCTTTTGTGGGTGTCTTCTAGGTGTTTTCTTCTCACCAAGTATTCTGTAGGGAGCCTTGGAAAACCTGGACAGCACTTCAGTCCCTATTTTCTTCTACATATTTAGATCTAAATGTGTCAGAAACCCAAATCTTTTCTAATTTTCTTGGTTTATTTTGCTGAATTTATTCTTGCAGTCTGTGTATCCTAATTATAATAGTAATTTAAATAAATTTTAAAAAATGAGGAAGGGGGAGTCAGTTTATCTATTGGCTCACTTATTCTGATTTCCTCACATTGTCAGCAGATGCAATAATTTTGCAAGCATAGCTTCTACAAGGCTAGAGGAAAGTTAGAAACATAGCTGTATCACCAGAGCTCAACTGAGTTGCTTGTGTTAAAACTGAGCTTTTCTAAGTGTACTCTGGAAATTAGCCCAATGCTCTTGCAACATGTTGTGAATCATCACACTACAGCTTTTATTTACTAGTGTAAGTACTTTTCATCTCTCAAGCCCTGCAAAGCTGTCTCTATGGCAATTCCTGCAGCTTCTGGGGAGTCAGAGTTGATACTGGAGTCAGAGCAGTCTTCTCCTCTTCCTGAGTTCTTCCCTCATAAGGGCAGAGTCAGAAGCACACTAGATGAGGGTTTAAATTTTATTGCTTACTGATGCCAGATGCTTTCTCTAGCTCCAGCTGTTTCCTCCTTGCCTGCAGTGGGAAGTGCTTGAAGTTGAAGCACTCGCACATTAGGTGGTGCTAAACTCTAATAAATGCATGCTAAGTGATTACTATTAAAGTGATTTTTTCCCATCTTACCTGGTGTACGTGGCAAGGCCCTGCACTCATCTTCACTCTGCTCGTACCGTTCTGATGCACTGATAGCCAGTTCAGAGGCTTGCCTGTTTGCAGTTGAGCTTGCCATCAAATCCTGCTTGATTAAAAATGTTTCCTGTCTAGGTATTCTTCTAAAATTACAGCCAATATTACCAAAATTAGAAAACTGATTTTCACATTTTGGAACATGCCTACTCTCAGGGCTGTTCACAGGGTTGGGAATACTTAGTTATATGGGGTAGGGGATGTCATCTTGAATTTGTCAGAGCCTGACAGTGCTGTTCTCCCTTCCTAGAAAAGGTGGTCCTTCTGGCTGCTTCATTTACTAAACTGTCACCAGTTGTAACTAGAATTGGCCTTGAACTTAAGCCCCAGCCAGGCAATGTTTTTCTAACCCAGATAGAGGATTCACAGGATCACAGAATCATCTAGGTTGGAAGAGACGTCCAAGATCACTGAGTCCAACCTCTGACCTAAGACTAACAGTTCTCCACTAAACCTTATCACTAAGCTCTACCATGTGTCTGAGATCATTGTCCAAACGCTTCTTGAACTCTGGCAGACTTTGTGCCATGACCACTTTCAGCAGGAGCTAGTTCCAGAGCCTGACCGCATTTCTAAGACACATTTCCTGATAATTCAGCCTGAACGTCTCCTCTTGCAGCCTCATGTTGTTGCCTCTGGATGTTTTGAAAAACAAAACAAAAAACAAACAAAACAGCCCTAACAGCATGTTTGTGGAGCAAACCATCAGTTCAGAATAGTTTTCATTTTGGAATTTCATGGCCATGAAAAGCACAGTTGTGTTGTGTGGGGGGTTGCGTAAAGGCTCCCCAAGGGAGTTCAGGTGTTCCCAAAGGCTTCAATTGGGAATACTTTTTGATCTTCTTGATGGGAGAAAGTGGCACCGCACATGCTTTCTAGGGTCCTAATTAGGGTTAGGGTTACCTCAGCTATGCGGGGGCATGGCTCCTATCATTTTCAAAATAGAATGTAATTACAACCTTCTTGTGCCTATTTAAGTCATTACAAGGTTGAAAAAGTAGACTCAGTTCCTAACTGAAAGTTTGGAATGGATAAGGGTGGTGGGGTGTAAAACCCTATTTAATGAATAGGAATATGAAGATTGTTGAGTTGTTGGTTACAGGGAATCCTAGTTCAAAAAGCTGTTACTGAGCAAAATTTTCAACTTTCATCCACAAAACTATTCTGTATTGACAGTTTCAAACAATCTATTTAGCTATCAGAGATGACTTAGAACTGCAATGGGAGCAGGTAACTCTCAGAAACTACCTTGCACTTTTAAGTCATTTCTCCACTCTTCTCTCCACTACTTCTCTCATATGCATTGAATGGGACCTGAAAGCAATGCTGTCATGTCCCTTGAGTAACAAAATCCTGTCTTCTTACTTTAAACTTTCCCTAGATATTTTTTGAATAAACCACCATTCCACATGTAACTGAGTCCAAGGGTAAGTTTTCTACTTCCCACATAAGCAAAGTGGATGTTCTGTTTGGGTTTGAAAGTAGTAAGAAAAAGTCCAAAGACAATGTCTCTTGTTTGGCTCACGCATGGCACTCATAGAAGATCTATTCTAATATCTGTGCCAGATGAGGAAAATTATTGGAAGAGGTTGGAGATGCTGTCATGTTTACATGACTAAGGAGTAGATGCTTGAACTCCTCTAGGTACATCTCTGCTGCATTTGAGAGGTAAGATAACAGTGAACTGCCAGGTGGAGACCTGGTAGAGATAAAGACCATTCTGCAGAGCCTGAAGAAGGGAAGATATCCATGAGTCTCCCCACACTGAGCACCATTTTTTCATGCTTCATGCAAACCTGAACAAGATCATGAGTGCATGACAGATAGTGGCACACAGTGATGGCTGGCATGGAGCACACGGTACTTGCAGCCACCACTGTTTTACCAGCAAACTCTATTAGAGTTTGTTTCAGATAGAAGAATCACAGAAAGACTCCTCTGAGTTATGTTGCGTGCCTTGAGTTAGGAGATCAAGACCTTACAGGATAATCATAGAGAGCATTAGAAACAAAGGCATATAAAACAGCTGAAGAGACACTTTGAAACAAGCTGCCAAAAAATGAATAATCACAGAGAATTTAAATGAGACCCATAGTACAGCCTTTTGTTTCTCAGGCAAGCTACCTCTTGGACTTTTTTCTTCCTCTGAGAACAAAAGGCAGAATCAATAAGCCAGTCAATGAGACTACTGGAAACCACTTTGAAGTTTGTGATGAAAGAGAATTTTTCTTCCTGTTTGAATTGCAAATTCCTTAGCACAAAACATGGCTGGTTTACTTCAACCTCACCAAATCCAACTGAGGCATCTAAGCTCCCATCCCACCCTACTGTCCAACCCTCCAGAGAGCCATTCCACTGAGCAAGTTCAATCAGTTGTGGTCTATATTGTAGACATTGCTTTTCAAATAGGAGTTAGATCTGTTTCACTGTCCTAGCTCTCACAAAGATTTGCTGTGGCCATTTTAAAAGCTTTATATGTTATCAGGGGAGCGAGAAAGGGAGGGGTGGATAAAGCTCTTCAGCTTTTAGGTCTTTGCTTTTAGTTTTTGTCAAGCATCAAGAAAGGCACAATAGCATTATAATAATTAGTGGTAAAGTAAATGTAAAGCCACATCTAAATTGTAGCTTGATAGCCTCAAACAGCTAATGAGTTGTCAGTTAGAAACTATTAGGGGTAGAAAAAGCATGATGCTTAAATGTGATAAAGTCTGAATTCTGGGAACCATACCAGTCTTATATTTAGCTTTTTAACTATATAACAGGATAAGGATGGATCTCTTGGCTTTATAGCTCATATCTGGGTGAAAGTACCACTTTGCATCTGGTAGCAAGGGGAAGTTTGCCCCCTACTTTATGGTGCAGTTTCTCTTCAGCAATTTCAGAACTGTTCAGTGGCATAGCATCAGTGAAAACCTAGTTAATGGTTATCTATGACTGATTATATTTTAATTAACAAAGGGCAACTTTTTCTCCTTATTTGTTGTCATTAAGAGATATCACCAGACATATGGGTCTTTACTAGTGTGGAGTTACAGAATATGAGATTGTCCCTGACCAGGGCAGCTCTCACTCCAAATAGTCAAGACAGGGATATCTTCTGTGCTCAGCATGTTTGCAGTACCTGGCTGTTTAATTCATGGTGAGGCTCTTTCATATAGTCACTACTTCATATTTTATACCATTCAACGATGGGTATTAGGACAGTAAGCTTCTAGTTAGAGTAGAAATTGGTGGAGCACAATTTAGGTAAGCTTTCTTACCCCAAAAAAATTATCTTTCTAACATTGGGTGGTCTATAACCTCTTCTTGCATCTTGCTGCACAATCATTCAGCCTTCAACCCACCAGGGTCTGCTTTCTATCTTCAGTGGTTTGTGCGCTAATTTAGTGGGGCCTGGTAGACCCAGCCACATTCCACCTGGCAATTCCCTGTAGAGATCTTGGGTACTTCAACTAATCTCCCTTTTAAAGAGGAAAGGAAGAATGACAAGCCTCCGTGCTTTATCCTACTTATGGTAAGTAAAATAGACCCAGGATGAACAGCACTTCAGAAAGACCTAAGAGAAGACATCTCCACCTTTCATCAGCCTCTCCCAGATGGACACCAAATGACCCAGGTACACTCCAGGCTTCAATAGAAGACCCTTAGTGTCCCTGGCATTGCTTCATTGTTCATGGAAATCTAATATCAACATTTGTGAAAGAAGTTCATCCAACAGAAGTACTATGCTACTGTAAGCTGCCTTAAATACTCAGGTTCCCTCTCAGCTGGATAAAGCAGCAGGAATTCATCTTCAAGTGAAGGGTGAGGAAGAAAAGCTTAAGCAGCTGACTGCAAAACAATTCACTTAACTGAAGGCAGGGAGGTACACTGCATTTTTTATGGTCTGGGAGAGAAAAGTGTACAATATGTGACATTAGTGCAGAATAAATGTTTCATGAGTTGGCCTTCTAATGGACACATCCCTGAGAAGGGGTTGGCATGGCAGTGACAGCCCCAGTGCCTGTAGGAACATGCTATGAAGTCTCTGTTAGCTGGTGCAGTTCTGTCAGAACCTAGTTTTTAATTTTTGTTTTTTTCTATTGAACTTCCATAGATATTTGATAAATAAAACTGTGGCCTCTTCATAGCAGAAAGGTGGAGTGCATCTGGCAGACAATGCATTGACAGATATTTCTACTGTGAAGAAAGGTTGAGAGAGCTGGGCTGTTCAGCCTGAAGAGAAGGCTCTGGAGTGACCTTATTGCAGGTTTTCTATACTTAAAGGGGGCTTATAAAAAAGATGGAGAACAACTTTTTGCTCATGCAGACAATGACAGGACAAGTGGTCCTGTCATTGAAAACATGATAATAGCATTGGGAAAACTCTGTGTGGGAGAGAGGAGAAAATTCTTTCCTTTTATCAAACTCATTGTTCTACCTTTTATGCTATCTCAAATATGTTGAAGCAACACAGGTGAGAGAAAAGTTCTTGTCAACACCTTGCAGTGAAAACAGCTGGTGTGGTGAAGGAAGGGGAGGGGTTAAAACATAGATTTTTTTAAAAGTTATATAATTCTGTAGGATACTTTGGCAAGTATTTAAAACTATTGGACCTCCAGGGCATTGTTTCAGCTTCCTAGTATCTAATATGGATGTCTTATCTAAATATCTTTTTAGAGTAACAAAGTCAATTACTCCATGTTCTTCTCCCAGAAAATCACTTTCCTCCACTTTAGGAGTGAAGGATGAGGCATCTCTTCCTCCAGCTGATGCTGATGGACAGGTCCTTTCAGAGTCCCACCACCAGAAGGTGCTAAAAGATCTTTTTACTGACAACAGCATAGTGATCATCACTACTTCTGAGATGTACAAGTCATCGATTTTAATGCCACAGTGGGGTGACTCAGTGAATAAGCTGAAATATTAAGCTGGCCAGAGCACTGAGTTACCATGAAGAAACCAGGCTTGAAGCTTGGAATGACAGTGCTTTTACCAGGTGGCTGGGGGATCAATTTTTTTTTATTATTTTGTACAAAGCTTGAGCAGGATCTCAATGTGCTCGTCTGGAGGTCAGCAGTGCTACTTCTGCGCTTGTGAATACTTATGCAACTTTTTTGCTATTTGGTCTCGCCCTTGGCGGCTCCCATGACAGCTAAAATCAAGGTAGTTCTTCCGGGCTTCTTACTGCTTAGGGGAGCTGCCTTTCACCAAGATCCACCTGGAAGCTGCCTGGGGCAGGAGGGTGTTGTTATACAACTCTCCACTTAGTGTCCTCGCATGCTTGGTTTTTTGCACCAGCTAGGGAAAGTGAGCGATCTCGTTTCAGGAGGGACAAGCCTAAGTACAAGAAGCCTAAATATCCACAGGCGTTGAGTAACGATTTAAGCTTCAAAAACCTTGGGGTTGGCAGCATCTGCCTTGATGCCTGAAATCTGTCAAGTTAGGTTTCCAGATGCAAGCCACATTTAGTAGGCAATGTAATGCACATTCCAGGGCTTGGCCTAGCTCCTCTGAAGCCTGCGGAGTGCTGCAAACTAATTGGCAGGACCTGATAGAGAGCTGGGAATCCCTCCTGATCCACCAGCCCTCCTGACCCTGAGCATGGCAGACCCATTGTGGATTTCCACATCATATCAGCTAATGACTTACTGAACATACTGTAATAGTCTCATTTTGGGCCCTGGTTCTCTAAAACGTCTGTGCCTCACACTAAAGGTAATTCCTCCTTCCACGTTTCCTGTAACCAATTGGGAAACCTCATGTAGTTCTGTTTTTATTTCAAGCTGAAATAAAGGAGAGCTACTCATCTATTTTTTTTTTCTTGACTATCCTTGTTAAGCTAATAATACAGCATCTACCTTTAAGCTTCATATGACACATTAATAAGATCTTATTTCCTAGATGCCTAATGCTGGAAAGAATAAGGTCTGTGGCCAGTAGGCCATGTAATGGAGGCACATCACAGGCCTCTTGACACCATGTAGAACTGCAGAGGAAACTCCTCACACTTCACCCTCACACAACTCCTCAAAACTGAAATGGGTCTCTTTGTAATGGACATCATTTTAATAAACCAAATAAATGAATTTGTTACTATTTAATAACTTCAGTATTATAACTATTGCCTTAAAGAAACTTCTTTGCAGCTTTTGTATTATGCAAACAAGAAGGGCACAGAACAATGGGGCCTGGTCCAAATGTTTTCACCAGCTTGGATAGAGAAGGGATTGAACCAGGGCCCCATGTTGCAGATCAGCCCCAGGCTTCGGCCTACTAATTGTTGTGCGGAATCTTTCTTTTTGTCCTTGGGACTGTGGAGTCCTGAAAGCTTTACTTCTGTAGCTGGGATGAAACAAAAACCTACTTCAAAGCTGAAGTCTTTCATGAAGGAACAACATTGTATTACAGATGATCCTAATTTTACCAAGTTCCCCTATTTTAAAGTCAAAAACTGTGGGGGTTTTTGACATCTTATACAAAGGCATCTTGTCTCCATACAAAAGCACAAATGGGAGAAAATCCAGCATTTCCATCAGGGATTTGTTCCAATGATAAACACTGACTTTGGTTTAGAATACTTTGCCTTATTTCTTCTTTGAAACTTATCTAGCTTCAGTTTGCAGCAAGTCACTCAATTACTGCCATTCCCTGTCAGGATAAACCCCAGAGAGATAAAATTTCTTGTTAATGGTGAATGTTTGGACACACCAATTCATGAGTCAGACTTTCACCCAATAATTCTACCAACAGTTTAGTAGCTTGATAAGATGATCACCTCCTTCATTCGCATTTCTGCTTCCTTAGCTCAAAACTCATCAATAAAAATTCTTCCAATTATTTTATAGGGCTTCCAACCTTTGTTCAATTGATCATTGAATTGTCCACTTATATGTTACAGCAATGTAAAGCTATTTAAATCCAGCTTAATTTGATCTTGCTCCTTTGCTATAAAATTTTTGGTTTCTTTTCTTTGTCCAGCCAAATCGTAGGACCTGGACCTCTGATTTGGTCATTTTTCTTATGAATACTCAGGATCCAGCAGGCCACTTTGTCTATTGGGATCCAGTTGGCAGAGCTGTTTTTGTGTGGAAAGACAGGAGAAGATCCGGAAAAAAAAAAAAAAAAAAAAAAAAAAAAAAAAAAAAAAAAAAAAAAAGCATCTCCAGGATGTACTCTGAGAGCAGCTGGAAGGTTTGGTGTGTCACTTGTGTATTAAGTGTTGGATGACTGCTGTCTTTAACTAGGTGAATCTCTGACAGCAGAGCCTGTTATTGATGGTACCAGCAGTAGGACTGCATCAATGGGCCAATTTTCACTGTAACTGTAAATCACACTGCATTTCTTTGTGGAAGAGAAAACCCACTGAGAGAACCAATTCTATTTAGGTGAGTTGTACTGAAGCAATACTGCTATTTTAGAAATAACTGTTATTGGTTTTGATTTGATGTGGAATACAATAAAGCCCAAGCTGAATTATGTGGGGTTACTATAATTATTTTGAAAGCTCAGCATGGAAAAATTGGTAACAGCTCATGTGCTCACATCAGGGATCATTTCAATTTTACCCTCACAACCAGTTGTTCATTCATTGCTGATTGCAACAATCTTTTAATCAAGAAAACAGCATGGATATTTTATTCCAGCTGGTAACAGGGGTTGGGGGAAATGGTGAGATTAATTTTACAAGCCAAATTTGAGAACTGAATTTCTTCAAAGTAACAATACTTGCTAAAGAGAATTAAGTAGCTTTAAAGCTTCTTAAAAAGAATGATGGTGTCAAATTCGGTCTTTGAGCAGTGAGTTGCAAGTGTGCTCTGATCCTAGAAGCAGCAGTGGGAAGGTCTGTGGCACAGACAGTCCACAGAGCTGGCTTTTCCCATTGCTCTTCGTGTGGCAGCAATGGACTGGAGCTCTGGTTTGCTTCCACCAGCAGCAACTGATAAATCACTAAGTGAATGAGCCAGCACACAGCAAAACAGCTGGAAGCAACGATCACCCCATTCATTCTCCTCGCTGCCCGAATTAGCTCATTTAGTGCTTGATTTCTCTTCAGTGCCCAAACCCAGCATCTTACTGAGTGC
This sequence comes from Oxyura jamaicensis, assembly GCF_011077185.1. Taxonomy (NCBI): domain Eukaryota; kingdom Metazoa; phylum Chordata; class Aves; order Anseriformes; family Anatidae; genus Oxyura; species Oxyura jamaicensis. The sequence goes on along the minus strand of NC_048899.1, from coordinate 26,695,612 downwards.
CTTAAGGGCTGATATGCCAACAGAAAAGGTGGATGGATGCTGCAGCTGGATTCCCAGACAGGTCGATATAGGGAGGGGATCAGATAAGTCTTTTCTGTGTTTTCAAAGTCCTGTTTCCTTTGCAAGTTACTTGCTATCACAGCTGTCTGGGAAGCACCTCTCATTATTTTCCCACTCCTAATGTGACGGGTGGGAGAAAGGCAGCCAGGTGGATCTCCTCAGCTGTTAGTGAAACCTATTGCATGGTTGTTTTTTTTGTTGTTTGTATGTTTGTTTTTTCATCAGGAATATGGTACTTCTGTGTGAAAGAAACCCAGCTTTTCTGATCACTCTTTGACCAGCTTGAGGACTACAACAAGTCCTTCAAGTCCTGTTTAAAGTCTAAGAGTGTTTTCCATCATCATTTTTAGGCAGAGTTTGTCCTGGCATGAATAACACAAGCAACAGTACTTGCATTGCAGAATTGTCTTGGAGAAGCACCCATAAGGGAGTCAGTAGTGCCAATTGACTGTTCAGCCTTGGATTGTTGCATGGCTTAGTTGCCTGCTTATGCCTAATCTGGCTCTGACATGGACCAGATTGGGTCCGTGCTTCCTCATGGGGACATGGAGACACCAGTCTGAGAGTAGGATGCTAGTTAGATTTCTAATCATGCAGCCCATCTGAGGAGACACAAGAGCAAATGAGAGTTTACCCCATGGACTTCACAACTGGTTTCACTTACCAAGTTTGGGAACATGTGAAGGAAACACCCAACCTGCAAGAATCTGGTCTTATTCAGACTACTGCAAATAGGCAGGTATGGAATAGGACCAAAGCCCTGCCAAGGTATGCAAATAACTATCTGACACTCAGGAGATGATTAAGTAGTCTATGCTGAAATTGGGTGCTTTGCCTTTATAAGGGTTTCTTTAATCTACTTAGCAGAGGGAAAAACTGCATCAAAGATAAATTTTTAACGGTGAAGTGGCACAATTAAGTTATGTACAGTTTAGGAGCTTTTCCTTCAAGTATAAAAGAGCATGGGCAAGACATTTTTGTCCTTTCTAGGCACAAGTGGAGTGACTCCAGATATCCAAAGGTACAACTAAGAGTTTTCCCACCTTCCTGCCCCAGAATTCTCTTAGTGGTTTCTCTGGGAATCTTGCATACCTGAAGAATTCAGGTTAGAGCGAGATTCTGTTAGTGCAAGAAGAATCAGATGGGAAAACCCTATTTAGGTATGCCATTACTACCTGTTTTCCCACCTTACTCTTCAGATATATAGGGCATCGAGGGCTGTTTTTTTGATGTGTTTTGTTTGTTTGTTTGGTGGTGGTGGTGTTTTTTTTTAATATTGCAGCTGGTGGTGAATGCCTAACGTCATTCTCCAGGAATGCTTGTAGGGAGATGGAGACTTGACCCTATTCAGACTGATCCCTGGCAATTTCTCATACATTTGTATATTCAGATCATTCCATAATCAGGAAACGTTTGGATTTGTTACGTAAAATCAAGCCACTTTCATATGCCATGCTTTCCACTTCCCCTTGCATTCTATATGGAGGGAGTATAAATTTACCTCTGTCATTGTCATATTTTCTTTATCATTTTAGTGGCATAAACACAGGCAAGTAAATCTTCTGTGGAAGCTCCTAGCACAAAAATTAAACATAAATATTTAATCCCCATGGAAACAGTTTATCCTGGATGGAGGATTTCCCCCAAAATCAGATTTTGAGCTTCCAAGAACACATCCTGGAAACCGTGATTTCACATCAAAACTGAAAAGGAGAGTGGGAGGAGGCAAGAGGAGCTTTTGGGGCAGGGGGGAGGGTGCCCAACTGCTGGCCTTCACCCAGCCTGGGCAGTCTCAGCCTATGAGAGATAATCCTGTGGATTTAGTGTACATGTGTGCACTTCCACAGATTTTAAGCACTCCAGGCAGAAGTGCCATTGTTAGGTATTTAATCTGAAAGCAGAGGATCATCTTTCTTCCTTTCAAATCAAAATCCCTTGTTAGCTTAATTTCTTAGGAGAAAAACACAATCTGATCTTTTTCCCCTGAACATAATTGAGAGTCAGTCTTTTTTCTTTTATTTCTTTTTAACTCCCAAAGAAAAAATACAGGTCACAAAAGAATGCTTACTTTTTCTTGAGGATTTTTTTCTGATCAAGTGCATGGGATGTGTCAGCTCCTTAAATCCCTTTATTCTGTGTCTGAGTCTGTATTCTTTCAAGTGTTTTATTTTCAGTCAGCTGTCACTTTCTGCTTTCCTCAGAGGTTCTTCTTTTAATTACAACATTTTAAAACTTGACACCTGCATATTATCATGTCCAGACTATCTTCTCTGGTCTTAGATTTCCCACTCCTGTTAGTGGATCTCTACTTCCATGAGTGAACTAGGAACCCCTGCCCATGTGACCCAGCATTTATTTTCTTCCTGCAAATGACTGATCTTTTTCTCATACTTTGTTATGGTATGTCCCCAAATGTCACTTGGACTTCATTTTTCTGTAGCTTACTTGTTCAAAGAATGCTGCTTAGGCTCACAAATTATGTAATTCCTCATGATCTTTGCATAACTGAGGGTGACTGCATAGGTCCTGGTTAATAGCCCACATCAGAGCCTTTTATTTCTGATCTTCCTAGTTCAGATCTTAGCTGGGTTCTGAAGGAAAAAAATTGTTTGACAGCAAACAATTTATTTTCTAAAGGTGCATAGATGATATGGTGTACTGAAAATTTTGGTGGCACATCAGTAGAAAAAAGTCCAGGGACTGAATTAGCATGCAATCTTATTTACAGGGTCATGCTAAAGGATCCGTTCAGATCAAATAAATTTCTTATCAGTGCAAACAACCTCCATGGGTTCATTCAGGATACCCTTTAGGTTGTTCCTCGGAACCCAGACTGTCACACAATTCAAAAGATTATGTTCTCGGATATCAAGATGCATGCAAGCAACATGCTTTATCCAAATGGATTTCAGAGTATCAGTAAGCTGAAGGTGGAGCCTTGATGCTACAAGCAACTTTTCATGCATCTGTGCAGCTATATACAAGCAGAGATTCCTAGAGCATTGGGAGCCTTCGTCTGGAGACTACCACCAAAGTCCCATGACCCTCAGCATTATTTCTTGCAAAGAGATTTGTAAAAATAAACAGCCTTCCATAACCACCACCCAACCTGGTGAGTGAGGCACTCGGGGGAGAAGGATTGAGTCCTTGTTCACTCAGGCAACATATCATTGATTTTTCTCTGAAAAGAAATAATTTACTTTTATCAGAACTTGGCAGCAAGAAGAAGAAACATGAAGAGTGGCAAAATCCAAGCAGCATCCCCATAAGATCTCCACGTGGTTTCTGGATGTGAGCAGTGACTCCTCAGGCTGAAACAATTAGTCTGTCTTTGAAACTATTCCAAATTCGACTCTCCTTCGGGAAACACACACACACACACACACAAAAAAAAAGCTAACTTGTACCAACCACAATGCAATTTCAGTGACTTTCCATTTCAAGGCAGTCCTTTTTCGAATAAATAGTCTACATTTGTTTGTGACCTGACCCTAATGCCTAGCAGATGCACTGAGCAGTGAGTAGGTTGTTTCCTTCTAAAATTTGCTGTGTGTGAATGTTTCCTATCAACCACCTTCAAAACTGCGGGGCAGAGCACCTTTGTTTTCCCATTTCCCATACGTGAAATGAGGTAATAATTCCTGCAAGGCATCATTTACTGATGTTAGTAAAGCACATGGTAGTTTCAGCTTGGGGATTTCAGAGGGCTGAAGTTCTGTTTAGTGTAAGTACCCTGAGTTCAGCAAAGCTATGAACTAGATGAATATCTCCATCTTGTGCTAGTAACTCCTAACTAATCTTATTAAAACCTTTCCAGACCCAGATCAATATCTGAAATGCACTCTGTCCTGTAATTAATCTGATGAGACATGCTATCCATGTTTACAGGTCCCTTCAAATTTTTCTTTAGAGCTTTTTATTTTAAAATTAAACTGGTTAAGTAGAAGCAGGGTCATGATCTCTGTTTCTCGGTAGCTTTTTCATGCACTTATTAAATATCCTGTACTGAGTGCACTCAGTAATTCAATGATCCTGCCCTGGTGAATACTGTTAGATACCAAGGTCTTAAAGACCCTGCATGGAGGCAAGTCTGTCAGTTCGATGGTTTGCATGTGAAAGGCACCAGTCAGAGCAGCCTGACATATGCATGGATATGTACATCAAAGACACAGATGTGTGATGAAGTGTGTGGAATGGCATGAGTTAGGGCAGCACCATGTCAGCAGTCCTGGCTCCCACCTTGTACTCTCACACCTCCTCTGCTGTATTCAGTCTGCTTCACCTCCTGAGGCCAGGGGCAATCTCTTCGGACAGTCTTCTGACACCTGGCTCTTTTGGAGTGAAGGACTATCCAACAACAGCACTGTTGATTAGTGATGGACTAAGGTACTTAGTCTTGATTTGTGAGGGCATGAAAGCACCAGCCTTAAGTTTTATGTGTCTTCCAAAAAAATGGGCATGTGATCTTAATAGGATTCAGCTTAGAGAAAAGGAATCTGAGGGGAGGCCTCATGGTGGCCTGCAGCTCCATCACGAGGGGAGCGGAGGGGCAGGCGCTGAGCTCTGCTCTCTGGTGACAGCGACAGGACCCGAGGGAACGGCATGGAGCTGGGACAGGGGAGGGTCAGGCTGGGGGTTAGGGAAAGGTTCTGCACCCAGAGGGTGGTCAGGCACTGGGACAGCCCCCCCCCCCCCAAGAAGTGGTCACAGCACCAAGCCTGCCAGAGTGCAAGAAGCATTTGGACAACACTCTCAGAAACATAGTTTCATTTTTGGATACTCCTGTGTGGAGCCAAGAGTTGGATTTGATGATTCTTGTGGGTCCCTTCCAACTCAGAATATTCTGTGATTCTATGATCCCTGAATTCATTAATTGTATAGGTGGCAACAAGACTTGGACAGAAGTAAGCTGTAGGAAAGGAAGGAATTAATGGAATAATATTGTGATTTAATTTTGTTGCCATTGACCAATAGTCTCATAGCTCACATATGGGAGAAACACTCCTCTTTCTCTTCCTTCTGCTCTGGGTTGGGATCCAGGGCTCAGTTTGGCCATACGTGTGAGCCTCGCGAGGGGAGTGACCCATGTACCCCCATTGCTGCAACTGAATTTTAGGAGAGGTTTCTACAAAGCTGGAGTATCCCAGTGTGAAGTGGGGGAAAGGAGGCAACTCTGGGTCTCCTCTCTCCCTTCCTCCTCATGGGAATTAAACATGAGAGCTAAGTGCTTGCTTTTCTGAAGCTATTATTGGCAACCAATACAAAATGTCCCTTTTCATGACAAGTAAATGACCTGCTAAGTACAAGCTATAAAAATTCAGGTCATGTTTTCTGTTTCATTAATATGCTGCCTGACAAAGCCATTGCCTGCTGGGGCTCTCCGCTGGGGAATGGGAGATAGAAAACCCTTAAGGATTTCTCACTGTCATTATGAGATAGAAAGGCAAACAGGCTTCTAAAGGAAAGAGGGCTCCCAAAAGACAGGCTGCCTTTGTGTCCTGATCTCATGAGCAACCACAGGAGGAGGGAAGTAATGCCATTTACACACAGTCCCAGTAGTGTGGGGTCTGAATGCTTTTATGTTTCACTAATAGCTGGGCCTGACTGTCCCAGAAGTCAATAGAAAGGTTTTCCTTGATTGCAACAGGCAGTGGACCAAAAATGTTATTCAGCCAGAGAAATGTTTGTAAAGTTAGAAAGCAGGGGGAGAAAAGCAATATGAATCAGAATGAGAATCCAAGGGAGAATCTCTTTGAAATGTTTTCTACAAAAATATTTGCTACCGTAGTGTTTGTCCCAGTTGCATCGAGAAGTTACTGGAGACTGTTGTTCTTTGCACATAAATCTCCCTTTCAGAAATCCATGAAGAGTCTCCCTGCAGGTGAAATCCAAAGTGAGATCAGAGGGTGCATCACTTCTAGGTGTAACTATCCGGCTTCCCCATAAAAAACGCAGGGAGGATGGGCTTGGCTAAGGCTGAATTCTGCCATCATATAATTCTGAAGACGTTTGAATCCATGGCACTTTTCCCTTTGTAGGAAGTTTGGGCTTGAAGGAGTTTGAAGAGCACTGGCTTTTGCTCTTGGCAGTGTTCAGTAGGATGCATCCTCCCCCCCCCAGTTGTGTTCTCTGGGCTTGTGTTCTCTGACGTGCTGGCAGTGAGGACATGCTGCCCTGCCTAGGGCTGAGGTTTGGCTTTCCATCTCCGGATCAGCTCCCATTCCTCTCACCTATCCTGCTTCCTCAGCTATGTGCTGATAAGGTGAGTTTCACATGGAGGCTAAGATGCAGCAGAGAGATCTGGGATGTGACCTGACAGGTCAGTGCCGTTCAGAGGGTTATAAATATTTCTTCAAGCCAACAGGTATTTCCAGGTTTGGCATCCAGGTGTTCTGCTGAATTGCTTCCTACCAGAAGTGGGTTTTAGGGATCAGGCTGCTTCATTCTCCCTTCTGTGTTTTTCACCACCATGTACCTTGTTCTCAACAATGCTCTCACCGGCAATGCCAATGTTTTGGAGCAGCACTATCAGGCTCATTCCAGGGATACTCAGCCTGCAATGAATGCATTGATTCATAGCTTATTTTTAAAGCCAGAAGGAATTACTATGCTCATCTGCTCTGACCTCGAGTATGCAATGGGTACAGGAGTATTTATAGCTCTGTTTACAGCATTCTGCTCTGTATACAAGCCAATAAGGCCAAATAAAGAGCAGGGTCCCTGCCCCACTGTAGGTCTGACAGCCATTACAAGCTCAACTGCTTTATTAAGGTATTGCCCTCAGTAAGTGGCAGGTCAGACTAGCCCTGCCAATTCCTGAGTGCATGGGGCAGAAGGTTGCCTATGCACAGGGCTTGCTGCACATACAACTGTGGCCTGTTTGCAGCAGAAGCAGAAATAAACTCCAGGTGCAAGGACAGCTATCTGGGAAATCCTGGATTTGTGCTTTAGTGTTTCTTGGGCTCCATGCTGAGTCTGTCTCACATCTCTTGGGGGAGCATCCCTCCTATGTTCAAACTGTACTGTGGCAGGCAAAAAGATGCATAAGGTCATCAAATGAGATGGTTGAAAAGAGACAGAGAAATAATAAATAACTTGTAGGGAGGTGCCCGAGAAGAGCAGGACAGAGTCACCAACAACTGCACACAGCTGCTACAGCTCTCCCAGCAGAACACTGCTCAGTGCGTGTTCCCTGTTTTGTACCTGGAGTTGGAGGCAAAGACACGGTGTGTTCCTGAGTGCCTGCCATGGTGCTGCACCTCAGATGTGATGCTTGATCTGCCCTTCCTAAGGCTCAAGCACTCCAAGATGAGCTCTCTTGTAGGTATGCAATTGAGATCACTAAAACTGAAGTAATATTAATAGATAACCCCACTTCCCATGTGCCATGCTCTGTGTTCAGCATGCAGCCTGTGTCCAGGCCACTTGTCTTTCTCCTATGCTTAATTTTGTTGCCTCGGCTCTTGACATGCAGTGAGTGTCTGACCAGAAACTTCAGCACTAACTAGACAAATTAATTACACAGATTAGCCACTTTTGCTTCCTGTTTGATGTTAGCTCTCTGCAGGGTAGCGCACTGCAACTGCTGTTGCGCTGCCAGCAAAATGTAAGAAGCCCTTGTCATTCTCTTTCCAGTTAAATGGCAACTGCAATGTTTCTTAGAATAAGTTTTTAATAGCTAAGTTTTGTTAGTGTTGACATGTGTTCATTCAGGTTCAAATTCCCCTGAGAGCCTGCCTTCTTCGTGAGACTGTGTTTGTGAATGAACGCCCAACTGACTGTATCATTGCATATTGCTTGAAATTACTAAAAGGGAAAGTAATTGCCTTTTTACATGCTGAAACAGTAAAGTCAGCCAGAGCTAATTTTTTGATAGCTAAAGGGAATTGGTTATTAATGGTTCTGTGTGAAGACAGCACAGCCACAGAGACCCTTGCAACTGTGAATGTCTCGGTCTTGCTCTTGGGCAAAGTGTATGCAGTCATCTCTAATCTGTTCCATCTCTCCACAAGCAGCTCACCCAGCAGTGTGAACAAATTGCCTGGAAATGTCGTCATCAGGCTTCATCTGGCACTATCTCCCCTTCTGTCTGGGTCATTGATTTCCTCATCTCCTCTGCCTTAAAACTCACATCATACATTAATTTGCGACTCTCCAGTGCTGAAGCAGCTGCACTGTGCCTTCCCTGCTCAACACCAGCAGCTTTCAGCCTCTGAAGTGTCCTTTACTGCTGCTCATCTGAAGACCTCCTGAATGTGTCTCAAGTGGCCTCCCTGCCTGCTACATAACAGCATGTGCTCTGCCAGCTTTTGTTTCATCACAAAAGAGTTTAGAGCTGTTCTGCTCTCGGAAATTGGGTAAGATACGGTCTCCTTCCTACAATGACTCAGTGTGCTGGAGAAATGACTCTTGCCTTGTGCGAGCAGCTATCACAGTGCACAGAGCTGTGCCAGCTTCTGCTAGCCACCAGCTCCCCTCAGGAGCGCCCCTGAGCCAGCAAGGAGCCAGGGCTGCTCCACCCTCTGCTCTTATGATTGCTAAATATAGAGTCCATTGATAAATAAAACAAATCCATGAAGGGTGCAAGAACCAGCAGTTGTTACAGTGTTGTCTTAGCTAACACAGCCTTTTCTTTTTCACAGCCCATTCTCTTTGTGGCCTTTCCTTTGCAATTTGAGTACATATCTGCACTCCCAATTAATAATCTATTCTCATTGATGGGTTTCCAGGATTAGGTATACATTATGTGCAGTTCAACCCTGAAAAATTATTCTGTAAGAGAAAAAAATCTCTTGTCTTACCACTCACTGAGGCTGTGGTTGCTCTGTGCTTGCACTGCTCAGAGCTTATTCCCAGTCGTGGTCTGCTGTAGTCATTTTGATAGCCAGGTACCACCCAGCTCCTGCATTAGACCTGTTTGCTGAGCTGAAGCAAACCAAGGCAGCTAAACTGCAAATCTTTGCCTACTGTAGGTTTGCACGGCTATTTCCAAGGATCTAATCTGGCCTGCAGAAACTTACTTTTCTTGAGTTTTATGAGAAATAACAAGGTCCCATCTGTCCTCAGCACTTGTAAACTGAGTGCATCTGACATGGAAGTAAGTGCAAGATGGTAAAGCCCCAAATGTGAATCTCTTACCCCTAAATTAATGGTAATCTTAATGTGAATAATTCCATTCACAGGAAGTGTCAGATGAAGTGAGTCTATTTCCTTAGGGAAGTGTGTTCTTCTATAAAGCTCTGCTGATCCTTTTCTCTCTAGAAACCAAATTGTCAGTCTCTGTTTTGCAGCCAAATTCCTCATCCCAGGTCTGGAATAAGTATGGAAAAATATTTCCAGAGAATCCCGTTATAAGAAAAAAAAAAAAAAAAAAAAAAAAAAAAAAGAGCAGCAGGCTGAAAAAGGGTATGGAGAAAGGTTTCACCTCTTGTACTAGGAGAGAAAAAAAAATATCTTGATCTGGAGGCTGATGTTTGCAGTGTGTGTTCAGGGTGAGTCACATGAAAGACAAATTGAGATAAGAGCAGAGTCCTGAAAGAAAACTACTGATTTTAATCTCTGTATCCCAGCTTGCAGGGACTTTGCTGCAGAAATTAAAGAGCTGTGTTTCCCTGTGATGTCTTCTTGTTAAAAAGTGCAGCATCACCAGCTCCCCAGAGCTTTCTATGCTCTGTATGAGCTCTGTATGGAATATGTGCACATACATATATATATATTTACATGGTATATTATAAATATATATATATATATAAAGCCTTTCTGGGGCTTTTCCCTCATGACCTATTTATATTGGGTGCTGCATGGTCAGCTTGTCACAGCCCTTTTGCAGCTGTTACAGCCGTACTGTATCCTATCTTTAGCCAAGGCATCTTTTAAGCAGTCACACATGAACTTTTACCGGGTTTATGTAGTTACATCTGAATATCACTAGATGTCCTCTCCTGCTAAGTAGCTTTACCTCAGTACATGCCAACAGCCACAGAGAAGTTTAGTGAAACAAATCTTAGCTGTTTAAGCTATGTTTTCTATAGTTCAGTTGTTCCAAGTCCATAGATGCACAGTGATATTCCTTGTCCATAGCCTGAAGGAGTGCTCCAATACCTCTTACCCACTGGACTTACAGTGAGAGCAAATGTATTGTTTTGGTTTCATGCAGATTTGGAGCCATCTGGCATGTCATAGGAGCACCCCAACTTTATCCTTTGCTTCTCATTTGAGACTGGACCATAAGGCAGGGCTCAGGCTTTGGCCTCCTTGTGCTCATCTTCACGTTCAATGCCCAAGGCCAGGCCCATGGGGCTCTGTTCTAGTGCCATCTGATCCACTGTAGGATGCCACAGGAGTCTCTGCGGGGTGTAGTCGGGAACAGCCCCCTGCTCTGGCGCAACCCAGCTGGCCTCCAGGCAGTGATGCCTTGGGTTATCTCATGAGAGTACCACTGCTAGCCCCCGGACCCCATCTCCATCCTCTGCCTTCTCTGCAGTGACCACTTATCATAGAATCACATAATAGTTTGGGTTGGAAGGGACCTTAAAGACCATCTAATTCCAACCCTCCCTGCCACAGGCAGGGAAACTTCCCACCAGACCAGGTTGCTCAAAACCCCATCCAACCCTGAACACCTCCAGGGATGGGGCACTATCCCTGGCTGTGTGACAGTAAGGGCAGCACTACACTGGCAGGAACTTTTACAGACAAAATTTTACCCTTGCAGAGAAAACACCGCTTATTCTGTGCAAACAGTCCTGCCGTGCTATGCAAGCCCATGTGCCTGCAGCCACCCGCCGCAGATTTCTCCTCTACATACAGCATGCAAGGGGCAGGCAAGGGAAGTGTCCCCCACCAGCCTGAAGAGCAGCCACCAGCAGAAGAAGCCGAGAGGCCACGTGTGGTTTGTACAACATTAACACACTCAGCTGTAACATGGGGCGGTAAAGAGCCATGCCATCTAGCCCTAAGAGTGAAATGTTACGCTGTACAGATAATACGTCCTCTTAGAGACGGTTCGCCTGAGGTACAGGCTGATCCGAGCAGTTCAGAGACTGTACGATCACTTTAATCTATTAAGGGATGGTGAACCAGACTGGAAATGTCATGTGCTTAAAGCCGTATGGGGTAAATCGCTGGCTGAAATGTGAAGGCACTTTTTTTCTTTTAGCTTTCCATAAAGTTCCCAAGTTTGAAGTTTTGCCCATTCTGCACTCACGTCCTGCCAGGGAGGGCTGGTGCAGGAGGGCTCTTCATGACAACGCATCTGCTGTCAAACCAAAGGCAACCCTTTGTTTGAGGGCTCCTTGGGGTGACTCAGCAGGATACAAAAATGCACTTAAATAGGAGCTGTATTGTGTAAGCGCCCAACCACAGCAGCAATTCCCCTGTAGCAAAGTTGTTAACTAATACACGCTACAAGACATTTAATGCCGCTCCAGATACTGGCAGGAATTGAAAGAAAGATGAAATAGGAGTTTTTGGCTTTCCTCCTTACATAATTTCAGTATTTCACATGGGCAGGAAGACTACTGAGAACTGAGGGATACCCAGGAGACCTAAGTGCGGGAGCCAGTCCACGGGGCTTTTTCTCAAATGCTACTTAAGTTGGTATGAAACACAGCCAAGATTTTCAGATCTGGGTGTCTGAATATTGGGCTACTCTTGGTTAGGTACCTCCACATTAGCAGAAGTTTGTCTGCTCTGAACAGACATCTGTTTAAAATGCCTAAGTACTAAGCTGGATGCTCAGATTTAAAGATCTAATTTGGAAACCTCTGGCCTACTGGTCCCAGGACTGCAGTCTCCCCAGCATTTAGTGACTTTTGTGACGTGCCAACAGGCACCGCTCACCTGTGGAGGGCACCGCTCACAGGCAGGTTTGCCAGATCATGGCGAGATGTGCTGATGGCAACAACAAAGTTTGCTCAAAGCTGGCCACCTCCATCATTGTACTGCATGCGTAAAAGGTCTGACAAAAGTCTGCCCTGAGGAAACTGAGACATTTTGTCCAGGAAGGAAAATTTGTAGCCAAAAAGAGGAGCTGAGTTTTGCACCAAATTCACATGCAAACCTGAGAGCGCTGTTGACAAACCTTTGCCTTGCAAGCCAAGCTGTTGATTCATGTGAACAAAATGTCTCAGTCCTGCAGTTCAGTCAGAAAAGCCTACAGGGGGTTCTTCTGGACTTGTTTTCCATGCCTTGAGATGGAGCGAGATTACTGAAGAATTTACAGGTGAAGGAGGCAGCTCGCTGCAGTATGTGTTTGCGGCTGCTCCACATGATAACAAAAGCCAGCCAGTTCAGGCCCTCTTTAAATGAGCAGGGCTCACCCAGCTCACCTAGCACTGTCGGACGTGAAGAGCTGAGGCTTTGTTCCTCACGGAGCTCCAGCAAGTCCAGGGTACAACAGCACTGAGGCTACCCCAAGCGCTCGCCATCTCCCATCCTCAGAGGGCAGGGGCCAGAGCTGCCAGGTGCTGGACTGCAGACCCCCGAGATGCTCTGGGGGTACCTGAGGATCATACCCATGCTGCTCTGACACAGGGACAGGCTCACACGGATTGCTTTCACACCACTGTTGCCCACATCCCAGGCATGAGCAGCGTGCGCGTGGAGGTGGGTGCTTGTGCAGGACTTCAAACTCCTTTCGGCCACCACCGGGAAGGTGCGAGGCAGCGAAGGGACCTGCAGGTGAGGCATGGGCACGAAGCTTTTGTCTTCCAGAGTCGAGGGCACGAGGACGGGATCAGAAAAGCGAACAGCAGCCCAGCGTTGCCTTCAAGCCTCATCCGAGACAAATTCTCGGAACTGCGACAGGACTCGGCGAGGCCTCCTGCCTCAGGCACCACCGTGCACGGAGACCCTCCGGCGACCCCGCGCTCACCCGGCGGCGCCGGGGCAAGGTCATCACGACCCCCCCGCCCACCCCAACCCCTCCTAATTTACACGAAACCCCCCTTCCCGCCTCCTCCCGGCCTCTTTAAGGTCCCTCCGCCGCGATCCACCTTAAGGCGGGCGGGCCCACAGCGGCGCCGGGGGCCTGGGCACGGCCGCCCGGTGCCCCCGATCCCCAAGCGGAGCAGCCGCCCCAAACCAACCCCCCCTTCACTCCCCGGGAGCCGATGCCGGGGCCCGGCCGCTACCCTGGAGCCCTCCCTCCGGTGTCTGCCGGCCCGGCTCGGCTCGGCCCGGCCCCCGGCGGCGGGGCCGCTCTATTTATAGCAGCCTCCGCGGCGATATAAGCCATGGCCGGCCGCGGGCTCCCCCGCCGCGGCAGCCGGGGCGGGAGCGGGCGGCGCTGCCCGGCCGCCTCCCGGCGGGCATGGGCGGGCTCTGAGGGCGCGGCGCGGCCCCGGTGAGCAGCGGGGAGGGGGATTGGGGGCTCTGGGGGGAACGGGACGGGCAGCCGGGGCGGTGAGGGGGTCCCCGGGGGGTGTCGCTCCCACCGGGTCCATCTCCTTACCGGGTGGAGCCTGGTGGTGGGGGAAAGGGGCGGTGGTGGCGGGGCCGCTTCGTGCCCCGGGGGGCGAGGTTTGGAGAGTGGTGCCCGTGGGGTTGGGTGCTGGGGGTTGGTGCTTCTCCTCCTCCCGAGCGTGTGGCGGGGAAGGAGGGGGCTCTGCAGTGAAACCTCGCTGTCGGTTGAGGGTTTGTTGCGTTTTGTTGGGTTTCTTTTCTTCCCCCCCCCCCGCCCCAGCGGTTTCAGATGCAAGCTAATCTTTTACTTTCCTGCCCTTCGCATGCTCTAATCTGGGGATTGCGAGATCTCCTATCTTGCGTTAAAATTGCTTTTGGACCACTAAGTACTTTGTGAAAGCTTCCAGATTCATTTGTTCGAGCGTTTGTTAGGCTTCTCTGAGAAAGATGTAGATGCTATCTCTCCTTACAAAGAAAGAAGGAGAGGAGGAGGTGTTTTCTCTTTCTTTTTTTTTTTTTTTTTCGTTTTATATTTCTTTGCTTTAAGAAAACCAGCTGAAACGCAGCTGAAGGACTAGGCGTTTTCAGCTCATGTGTTTGGGATTGCAGGGGATTAGAAGGAAGCCTTGCAACTTTTTTTCTTTTTCAATCCAATGGCTCAAGGTCTCTGGAAGCAGTGTGTGGAAACCCTGGTTCCCAGGCAGAGAAACTAAAAGCCAGGCTGGCCGAAAGTTGAGGAGCAAGCTAGAGTTAGGTGCTGGGTGGACCAGGCTCAGCATCCTGCACCTTGGCTCTCTGGGACCCCTCTCTGCGGATCTGATGACTTTACGCAACGCATCGGGACCTTACCCTGTGGCGGCTCGGGGTGGAGGCCGGGATTTTGTTAGAAGAGCAAAGCAGTGAGGATCCGACCCCCGTGCGAGGCTCTCCCAGCACAGGTAAATGCAGCACTTCTGCACACACCAGCTGGCACTTTTCTGCATTGGTTGCTTAATGTTATGAAAGTGTGAAAGTCTAAGCCATCAGCTCCTTAGTTATCATATGAATCATCTGAAGTTAGGATTTTGGTGGCAGGCTTAAAGGGATGCTACTGACTAGAAGTATGTATGCCTCATCAGGAAACTGTTGTTCATGCGGTAGTTGGCACTAATGCATCAACTTTGTAGTCATACCTGGGCATAGATGTGCTTTCTGTGTTTGTTTAGCTCAGGCCCTTTTTGCACAAGAGAGATAAATTTCAAAGGCCCAAGTTTGCTTGGGTAAGCTGTCATGTTATTTTACTTTACGAAGGTGCTTCTCTGTTGCTCAGAAGCTGTTAGGGCCACTGTAAAAATGGGGTCCAATTAGCTTAAGAAAAGCTATGGGAAGGTAAAAGAAATGACGGGTGTGTCAAGGAGATGATGGAGTAATAGTGCCTTTTTTTAAAAAAAATAAAATAAAAGCCCTTTCAATAGCATGGCTTTGGACTGCCTAATAGGGATGGGAATTCTTTCAGTATACTGCAGCCTGGAAACACAAAGGTAACAGCATCTCTTTAAAAATAATTGTGTAGCTAAAGAATGGGCATGCTCCATATCATAGGTCTGCATCAGTTCGTTTGACTTGCTTTTATGTTGTTCCTCCATCCCTGGAGATACCTCATACAATGCAGAGTGTAGCCTGGGTTGCAGAGGGCCGAACACCCCTCTACCATGACTCTCAGAGCAGCTGCAGCAGGATCGGAGCTGGCCCAGCATTTGTTTTCAGAACTGATGTGCAAGGCAGTTTCTGTTTACTGAAGTTTTTGGTGGGTGTTTTTACCAGCTCAAGATTCTTTGTAGAGGAACTAAGAGTTACAGAAACAAAGCTTGCATTTTTCATGGGGAGAGCTCTTTGAGGTTTGTGTGTGTGTTTGTGTGTTGGGTTGGGTGGTGGCTTTTCTTTTTTTGTCCTTTGGTTGCCTTTTTTTTTTTTAACTTTTCTTGAACTGAGGCTAACAAGAAGGAGGAATAAAACTACATATTCTGGCAGGTAGAGAGAACTTATTTCCTTCTCCCCACACCACCTTTGGCACATGATAGAGACCTGCTGGTATTTCAGGACTGGAAGCAGCAGCAGCAGGAGGAGGAGGAGGAGTAGCCCTGTACCTGAGTTCGTGTTGTCATTGGCAAAGCAGTACATGAGGGCACTGTGAGGATAAGTGAGTATAGGACAAATGATGGTGAGCCATTATCATCACTGCCATCGTGCTGTGGTTCCTTAGTGCTCTTCTTTAGCCAGGGACTGGCACGGTGTCCTGTACGGAGACCTGCATGGCCCTTCAGCTTGCATCATGTGCTGTCGGTGGCTGCCTGGGGGTGTTTCACCGTTGGGACCATCAGCGCACAAGCTCTGCTTTGTTCTGCTCTTAAGTTTGCAGGAATCCTTGAGGAAAGCTGTTTGACTTTGTTTCTGCCCCCCCCCCCTTTTTTTTGTCTTCCCTCTTTGGGTGTGAAATTTCTCAGTGTGGCTGGATTCAAGCCAGGAGTCTCTACGTACCTCTCCTGCTTGCAAAGCCACGTTCCCCTGCTGACCTGTTGCATGCAGGTCAGACAATTTGTTAGGATGAGTTAGTCTGCTCCATGAAAGCTTTAGGATCTAGACTTTAACTGGACCAGTCTTTCTTTTGGTTTTGGCTGGTTTATTTGCTCTGCAATGCTGTCACTCCTGTCAGCTCCTCACTCCTGTCTTGCTCAGTCTCCGTGTCCATGTTGGGGCTGTGGTGTGGTGTGTTGCCACTGTGTGTGGGAGCTGCTCTTGTCCCTGCCTCAGTGTTGTAACTTGTATGCAACTGCACCTCCCTTTACACCCCTTACCTGTGTAGGTTGGAGGAGGGAGGGATTGCACCTTAGTGTGGCAATGTGCAGCCCTCAGCGCAGAGGGGACTCCAGCTCTGGCTAGTAACATGGATCCACAAGAACAAAGAGGCACAAGAGACTGTTATTTGCATAAGCCGCGCTGCCATAAATAAGTAGATCAGGGCTGAGGGGACAGATTGAACATGGAAAACATAGAATTCATTTCCAGGCTTTCAAGATACTGCCATAGATGGGGCTGAGGAAGAGAAGTGGTCTTAACAGATATGGAAATGTGCCTTGAAAGTGACCTTTCAAAAATCAATGATGTTATTCTTGGTGTGTGAGACATCCAAACTTAATAAAATGTAAAGCAGAAGGGGCTGGGAGGATTTGGTCCAAGTGAAAACAGAACAAGCGTGGGACTGGCAGATGGGAGGAACATTAGCCCGCTCCTTGGTGGAGTTGTTGCATCTTCCTGTTGTCTGCAGAAGGGACTTGATAGAAGATAGTGGGGAGAAGTGCACAGGCTGTTTGCTCTATTTGAATGTCACTGGATATAGTTTTTTGCATAGGGAAGTGAAAGTCCAACAGTGCAGTGGGCTGTATCCTGAGTGTTCCTCATGTAAATCCAGAGCAAGTCCATCAACTTCAGTGACATCTGCAGTAAGCCATGACTGGCTCTTTCTGAACAGAGGGGAGAAATGAGCAGCTGTAGCTTAGGAGGCTGGATTTCTTGGCTTGGATTTTTTTTTTTTGAGATTTATGACTCTTTTCTGTTTGAAAATGTAGCGGAGCAATTGCTGATCCATGCATGTATGTATGAGAAAATGTCAGAGGAGGAGTAATACATATGGAAATCTTGCATAGAAAGATGGCAAACCGGCCACCTGCTCCTAGATGATGAAATAATTATACAAAAATATATTTACTGAAGTAATCATAGAGAGAAGAGGTGGGGGTAGATTTGGGGAAAGTTAACTTTTTCTTTTTTAAGTAGTTTGATGCAGTACTTACTGCTGACCCTGCAACCAGCTTTACTGCTTCAGACACCAGTTATTTAGTAAGTGGTGGCTAATGCTGTACAGGTCTCATTAGTTCAGAGCTAGGTGGAGAGATGGGAAACCTGCCTCCAGATGCCTTCTCTGTCACAGACTGCCTTTGGGCAGGTGGGCTTAGATCTCTTACCCTTGTACATGGATATCTGGATCTGTGAATCTGCCTCTCATTGAACCCATTTTTCTTCTTTGTAATGCAGTTGTTTTGTTCTTTGTGGGGTGTTTTTGGGAGCATAAATATAGCAAATGCTGAGATACTAAAGAAGGCATCTCTGTATCTGAGATACTCTGGGACTGAATTCTCCATTCTGCTGCTTATATTCTGGCCAGAAATGGCCAGCAGAATTGCTTCTACAAATAAGGCTGCTTATTAATTTTTGACTAAATATTGACCTTCCTTGTTTGTGTTTGTCGCTGAGAATTTGCTGTTGATGGGCTCGCGATTGAAATCTCAAACTACTTTTTTACAACTGCTTTTTCTACAACTACTATAGAGCAACTTGAAAAATGTGCTGACTCCACCTTCTCCTAGATAACATACTGCTTGTCTTGCCATGCCTTTTTTTTTTTTTCTGGAGGTCTGCTTCTGGAAAGAATGTTGTACCAAATACATAACTTTATGTGGTGTGGTAGAAATGGTTTATCTTTCTTCACCATCTCACCCTCCTCCACTGTCTAACTCTTCTTTGTGGCTCCAAATTCCACATAATTTCATAAAAAGCTAATCTTTTGAATGTACAACAGTTCCTATATTAACTTGATAAACTTAAAGTAGTGTAAAAAAAAAAAAAAGGCAGGAGGGGAAAACTGATGTGTTTTCCCAAATATGGGGGGATTACCCCCAACTAGGTTGCTGAGCTGTTCTCTCCATGTTTGGTTATTGCTCTGTCTCCCAGCCAGCTCCTGAATGCATCTGCCTAGTTCAGGGTCCAGAGATGAGTGTCGCTGAGGACTTGCTGGGGACCATTTCACATCTGAATGGTAACTAGTGATGATCAGACATGCTGGACCAGCTTTCTGGTTGATGCAGTGACTGGTGTTAGGCCATGGAAGGCTAGACAACTACAGCAAGCTTCCATCATCTACAGTAAAAAATGAGTAAAAACTGCATCAGCTCAGAACCAGTTTGCCATAAACCTGCTCCCTGGGTGTGGGTTAACCTCGCTGTGCCCTGGAGTCAAGTCTGTTGCTCTTGTATGTTAAAATAAGTCTTGGTTTGCTTTCTGATTTACTGGAGTGTAAATAAAGCAAGAAGGTCTTTCACGTACAAGCTCACTCATCGGCATATATTAGTAACGCTCATCAGCTTTTGACTGGAACTTTGATAGCATAATTACTCTAAAAGGGTAACATATTCAGAACTACCTGTGTGACTTTGGGAGTTGGATTCCTGAGAGTCGTAGTCATTATTTTAAATAGGAATCAGCTTTCTAAGCCACACATACTCCTGAAAGTTTAAGAAAGAGCTTCTGTTATCATGTCTTTAAAAATGTCAGTTTCTGGGACAAGTGTGGCAGCTCTGCCACGCTACTTATTTCAGATATTAACTAAGGAGCTTGAAGAAAGGATTAGATTACTGAGGAAAATAGCTTCTCACAGGTAATCTTACATTTTTGCAACTTAGACTACTTCTGTATGTTCTGTCACCTGACAGCAGGATGGATAAAGGTATATATTTTCTGGTGCATCTTTAGGACAGCTAGAAGGACAGCAGATACCTTGGCTATCGATGTAGACAGAGTAAAACATGCATTTCTTCAGATGCTCCTTGGTGCACTGAATTCAAACAGTATGCGATCGAAACAGTTCAAGTCACCAGGATAAACACGGTTATCAGAGCAACAGATAAACTGAGAAAACAGTTTTCCGTACTCTGTTTGCGTTGTTAAGGCTTTAATTTGCTTTCAGTCTTAGGTTTCTTTTTCAGCAGTGATGGATTACTCTTGGTACTTGTGGGGCAGTTTTTTAAGCATTCCTGGAACACTAATAACACAAAATCTATTTATTTTGCAACATACCTGTGAGATAAAGACCTGCTATTTATCTCACTTCTACAGCTGGGGAACTGGAGCATTTGCTGAAGCTAAACACAGCACGCAGGATCGTACAGAGAAGTCTGCAGGAGGACAGGCAGGAGGGTGCTGAGGCTGGGTCTCAATTCCACTGAAAACCACCAAGTTTTGGCCCATACTCTACCCATTAGATTCTTCCTTGATGCTTCTGAGGCAGTCTGGGACATTTCCTCAGCTAGACGAGGTGGGATTTGTCTCCTCTAAGGAGGAAAGGTTGAGGCTGGGCAGGCAGGGAGGGAGAAGATGTGTGTCTGGGACGAGATGGGGAATGGGGAACATCCCCTAGCTGGAGGTGTCACCTCTGCTGCTTCAGTGATCCCAGTTTCTCTGATGCTGGCACAAGCTGCCTCACAGCTATCAAAACTCTGTTCCTCTGGACAAATCCATTTTTCCTGTGCTCAGGGCCAATTCTGCTGGTGTCCCCTTTTGGATAGAGTTGATGTAAGCGTCTGGGCTGGCTTTGAAGCCTTCTGCCCAGCTGCTGCCACCGTGCCATGTCCCTGAGCTGCCTGGGCTCCTGGGCAGAGGATATCTGCCTTCGCTCCACCTTAGCCTTGCAAGGAGCCCCAGAGTGTTTTGTGGGGGGGAAGGGAGCTGATGTAAAGCTGGAATCTTCTGTTTTGGTTGCATGGTGAACAGTAACAATATGAGTTTTATTTCTCTGAATGCATCCACGTTTATAGGATGCTATATTTAAAAAGGAGAAAAAAATGAGTCATGGAGAGCTATGCTGATGCTCAGTATTTGTCGTCTACTTGTGAGGCTGAAGGCAGCAGGAGTTGAGTAACGATCTTGTGAAGTACCTAGAGGATTTAAGGATCAAGCTGTAGCCTGATGAAGTCAGCCGTAAGTCATGCAGTGCCTTGTTCTGGGCCCCTATCACGTACCCAGTGCTGCTTACAGTGAAGTACTCTCCTTGAAAACCCTGGAAGCGCTTGGTGCTGTCAGCTTCCCTGGACTTGGGTGTGAGTTGCAGGGCTGGGGCTGGAGCTGCTGAGCAGAGGTTGCTGCTCCTCTGCTAAAAAGTCATGGTTGTGGTCAGCAGTGGGATGTCCCTGTGTCTCAGGCCATGCCTATGGCACAAGCTGGAACCTGGACCCTGAGTGGGAGCAGGCAGAGCCTGGGCACATCTTGGCCACTGCCTGCTCCTTTACAAGCACTGGAATACCAAAGCAATAAGGCTGGGTTCTGCTGCAGCACAGGCTGCTCTCCTTTCAGAGCCTGCTGGAGTCACAGAGGTGCCAGGACTCAGATGCTTTCCTTTATGCATGTATGTCATTACACTAATTCAGTTAGTTTACATCTAATTATGAAGTGCATGAGTTCTTTCTTTTTTAACAAAAAAAGCCTCTTAATGAAATAGTGGTCTGTTTGAGAGTGCCACTAAATTCAGCTTTCCAAGAGTGTGCCTGCCAGTGTGGCTCAGCCCCAGCTGCAGGTAGAGGAGGATCGTGGACTGAGACTTCTCTTCTGGGTAGGCCAAGGACAGACAATAGGGTTACTTGCTGCACCAAACAGTGTGAACAAACCCAGACAGCACGGTGTGCCTAGAAAATGCAGATCTGATAACAACAAGGTGCTCTGCAGCTCCTCTGGTTTGCTTACTTATTTGAGAGAAAGAGGTGCAGAACTGAGCAGAAAATAACAATTGAAGTGAAATCTTTGGATTTACTGTTGTTTTTTTTTTTGTCTTGCTTTTTAAAAATCTGTTATATCGGTGTCAAAATGTTTAAGCTTCCTTTGGTACATTTTTGAGGATTATGCTGGAAAAGAGAGAAGGCTGTAATGGCATAAGGCTGGTTCTGGTTTGTGGAAAAACCCTTGCTCATCCTGCAATGGAAAGAAAGGTTGAAAAGCTTTTGAGTAGGGATCTGTCATTTGCGCGGCTGGAAGCAATAGTGAATGTGATATACGGTGGCTGGAACGCAATTTAAAAGGATGGTGATGGACGCTGGTGCAGTGGGAACCCCATCCATTTTTTCTTGAACTGGCCTCCCCACTCCAAGGGCTACTAAAGCATCCCTTGTAGCGTGTCTCAAGGCACCCAGTCACACCAAAAGAGCATTTAGAGAATTTGCTTCTGCAAGTTGTGAACCTGTGATAAAAGCTCCTTTAATGGCTGTTGTGACACAGACTCAAAAAAGGTGTGAAATGAGATAAAGTACGTAAAATTTAAAAAGCACATAGAATTTAATCTTTTAGGCACATCCAGGCACTGTTATCAGATCTGTCATCTGTATTTAATGTATCCAGATAACTCATGAGAAGTCTGCATAGGCAGCTGGTGACTTGGTAGAGATTGTGATCTTCACAAAACATGCAACTGATGTGTTGTGTAATACCTGGTATGGAAGTAGTAGTGCCCCCAGTGTAAGTGCAAGACTGGCTGGGTGGGGGACATCTACTGTGAAGGGGGACTTGTGGGAAAAGTTATTCAGTGCCCAGTGCTCAATCCCAGAAAGAGTCCTTGAGGGCACTCAGAGCCCGTGATAAACCAGGAAGGGGAAAATTGCTGAAGGAATCCCTTTGGTTCAGGGTTGGTCACTGCTGATATACAGACTGGAGGTTGGTTTGATGTCTGCTGGCTTCTGGTGGGAGCAAAAATCTATGGTGAACCTCAGAAGAGGAGGAGGAGACATGCCCCAGTGCTCTGGAAAACCCCAAACTGTTGAAAACTGTTTTTGTGAAACAGCAATGCAGCATCAGTAATTGACATCCTAACTCTCAGAGTAGCATATGATCTCACAGGTACTTCTGTAACCATAAGTCTATCAGATGTAATCATCCTTAGAAAAAAGTCAGGTATCACCTGAGACCATCCTTTGCACACCGTGCTTCTTCTCTACCTGAAGAGACCTTGCTGGTAGCTGGTGGAGGATTGTAGCTCTGTGTGAAAGGTCTGAAGATTATGATGAGCCATAGTGATGAGGTGGACTTGAATGAGTACTTGCAGCTCTTCCCTCAGAAAGTACTTTGTAGCTCAAGGGCACAATACTGGGAGACACTTCTGTCTTCTCCATGTGCTTTAAAGCTGTGAATGTTTTTAAATTTGATCTGCAAGCAGGCACAAATGCAGGCATAAGGAGCTGAATGGACCATTTGCTTTTCTGGAGTTTGATCCAGTCTGAAAAGATCTGTAACGCTGTAGTAAAATGTTCTGCTGATCATCGTTTCCTCCACACGATCCGGAAAAGGGCTTAGCGTGGCACTGAGATGCTGATAGGATGCTGTATCGCCTCTTTTGTGAGTATTTTGTTATGAGATTTTACCTGTGGAGTATGAAGACAATTTTCAAAAGTCTGGCTTGCACTATGTGGGACATAGCAAACTTCACTGATGAGCATGAAAGATTTTGTAAGGGAACATGTAATTTCTTATTCTTTTTGCAGTATAGCAAGTCTCTCTAATTAAGCACCTGGGATTTGAATAATTAAATAACAGAAGTTTCAATCCACTTCTGTGTTAGTAAAGATCTCCAGCAAGACATTTTCATTCCTTGGATTTTTAAATGAGGGACCTCAAACTGTCTGAACCTCAGGAGGGTGACTTACTGGGTCCAGGCGGGCAGAGAAATACAACTCTTTTTCCAAGGCCTCCTGAGCACAGCAAGTCACTCCCTGTTTACATACCAGCCTCGCAAGAATATGGGAATCAACGCTAGGCTGGTGAAGCGGCGGAGAAAAGCTGTTTTTGGGTGTACGTTGCGTTGAAGCATCTGTTTGGTTTTGTGCTGTGTCAGAAGAAATCCTTTCGCCGCACAAAGCGCTGGGAGCAATTCTCTGGTGTGGAGGTCAGATTGCCTCATCCATTTCCGGTGGTGGAGGAAAGAAAAGGAGGGAAAATAACAGTAGTTACGGTTTGTGTGGGCTCGGGAAGGCTTGTAAAGAGACGAACAGATCTAGCTGAGAGGTGGGAAGGGGCCAGGCTAAGCCAAAGTGGTGAAGGGCTTCTAAAGGCAGGCAGTGGGTGGAGGAAGGAGGAGCTGGGCTGGCAGGTGTGGAAAGGGCTGAGGTGGTGTGGGGACAGCAGCAGGCGGCTCTGCACAGGGTGCCCCTGCTTGCGGTGATGTGGGGGCTTGCTGACAAAACCTCATGGCTCCAATAAGCTCCCTAAATGCCCCTGACCTCGTGCCCCGCAGGCTGTCCTGGTCCCGGACTGGTGTGCCCTCGGTCCTGTGTCAGACCCACGCTCTTCGAAAGCTCTGTCAATCGGGGTGGGGGGAGCTGATGACCCAAAATATCAGTTCCCCCTTCCTAAGGCTGGGCGTGTACCAAGCTTGTGTCTCTGTGTGGTAAAAGGATACGGACCAAAAGTGCTGAGAGATGCAGTGGTTAAATTGAAACACGCTGTGGCAGGATGAAAGTAATCTTGTCCCTTACCAGCCCTTAATGCTTTGGGGCTTTTTTTTTTCCCTCCAAGTGGCTGTGATCCATGCTGTCTGTATCTGTGCTTCTGTGTAGAGATAATTTTATACGCAGGAACATGTTAAGGCACCATCAGGGTATCCCATCTCGTGTTATGTTATAGCTCATGAGGTCAAGATAAGACATAAGGATATCTATGGTTATTTTTCTGATCAAGTTTTTTTTCTCCAATGTCCTTGAATGTACTGGAGCATATGAAAAAGACCCCTTTGTGGAGTGCATGTCCCCTAGGGAGAATCCAGCCCTTCAAGGAAGGGCCAAATCCCAATTTCTTGTTCTTTCTTTGAGCTTGATATTTAAAATGTGGTGCATAAGAGCTGTACTTGAGTTGGCAAGACTAAGGCTGTCAATCTCTTGTCTTGGTGCTTACAAATAGTGGTGCTGTGCAGGCAGAGGAAAGACACACAGTTAAGCCACTTGTGCCAAGACTCAAACTTTGTCCAGTTACTTTGCTTTGTTCAGGTTTGTTCATGGTTTTGCTCATGAAATGACTCTTCCCATTGCATGGGTAAAGCAGAAATCCTCTATGCTTGTGGGAGTTAGTGCTCTGTACGTTGCACATATAGCTGCACATACTGCCACTTGCATTTACAGAAAAATGAGTGTGTCCAGCCCCGGTAAATGATGAGAAATGTGATGGTATCAGTTTTATCCTCTTGTCCCATCGCAGGTCCTTGTCCTCCCCTTTGCCAGCACCAAATGGTGTGTTTGCTTCCTGCGGGGAGGGAGTGTAGCCCTGCACATCTCATCCCACCAGGAGAGCAGCCCCATCAGGGGTCTGACTGAAGTTTCTGGAAATCTGCTATTTCTGACTAGACAGAAGACATCATCTTTGGCGTGGGGCACTGGCAGGGCTGAGTACCCTGGAGGCTGACATCTGAAATGGGCCTGACTGCATGTGGTGCGTTTCCTTAGCACAAATGCTAGAACCCAAGCCCATTTGTAGTGCAGAAGCAAAAGATGTTATTGTTTATGTGTGAAAGATGCTTTGTGGCGATGGCAGCAGAGGGTGTGTCTCTCCCTTTTCCTCTAGCTGGGGAGAGATTCTGCTCTTGCTTTTTGGTTTTATTTTTTTCACGTCCAAACAGCAATTGATTTCTTGAGCAGAGTTATCTTTTCCTTAAGTTGCAAGTGAGTTTTTGATGTGATTGCACAGAGGTGGTGGTGGAGCCCTGCTGTTGCCTTGCTCATCTGAGGTGCTTCAAGAGAGTACAGAACACTTTTGAGGTACAATTTTCCATAGCGTGCTAATCCAGTGAAGTGCTGCAGACTTGCTTGCTGGCACAGTTTAAATCCATAATGCAGCACCACCTGCCAAACCACAGGGCATAATGGAAGTGTTAATGAATGTACTTATAAACCCTCCTACACTGCAGCAAATTGAATAACTTAAAACTTGAGGCAGACTTCAGGCTGAGCATAGAAGGAACAGGCTTAATATGCCCTGATGCAGGTCTTCGCTGGAACTGGGGGGTGGCCACAGGAGTCTGAAGTTGGGTCAGCTGCTCTGTAGGGTGCTCTCAAAACTATGTTGTTTTTTTGGCTTCTGTTCTCCAATATGTGGAATTGTCCACTCAAAGATACTTGAAAAGCAACTTGAATGCCCAGCAGGAAAGTGCAGGCACTGAGCAGCACAGGCTGGGACCATGGCATTTCTTTTCCAAAGGGCTGGTGGTGCTGCTGCCCTGCATCCCTACATTTGCACCCACAGCATTGGAGGCCAGTCCCAAGCTCTGCCCACACCCCTACAAACAAGCCCATGGGATTTGTGAAGTATGGAGTTGCCTCCTAAGCATACTGTACATAAATAAGAGACACCTGCTGTGGGTGCACATTATAATGGGCTGGGAAAAAAATTATTGTAATGGGTTATGGTATAGAGATGAGATCCCAAAGTTTTTCTGAGTGGCAGAATAATGACACAGACCTGGGAAATGCCTAGCAAATAGCCTTGCATGTGGTTCTGGAATCTATAGTCATTAATCTGTCTGAAATCTGCCAACTGCCTATTTGTATAAACATGGGAGGTGACAGGAGGTGGCTGCTCCTTCATCTTCTGAAGTCTGTGTTGACAAAGCTCTTCTCAACCTCCTGCATCACAGACTAACGCGTACCATGCTCTTTTCTACCTATAAATGAGTGTTAAATGAGCCATGGGGAACAAGGAGGACCATCCTCAATCCAGGAGCTTGAGACGATTGATGGAGCCCTACACAGCCTGCCCTGAGGTATAGAAGTGGTGCAGCCAAATCTGCACTGCTCTGTAGCTCACAGGTAGTTCTGAGCACCAGGATGCAGAGGGAGGACAGGCCGTCTGTCCATAGCTGTTTTTTCCATAGGATACAGATAACAGTCTTTTTGTCTAGAAAGGGTGTAGTTATGAGTTAAGTTTTGGAGAAGAGGTGGAGTACAAGTATTGGAAACAGTCTTGAGTTCCCTACTTTGCTCACCTGCCTTCATCTTGCCCAAAAGGCTGGCATCAGCCTGGGACTTTGCAGGATTCACCCATCCCCATGTGGAAATGCCATTACCCAGGGACTTTCATAGCCTTCAGCTCTTTACTGCTGTCTGAAGAGGTGCAAAGGTTGTTTCCAGGAGGGAAGAGAGTCTTTTTAAAACCAGTTACCTCCTGAGAGACATCCAGTAGCAACACCAGGGACGAATAAAGCATTAAATACCTAACTGAGCCTGACGGGAAGACAGCCTTGGAGCCACATGTATTGATCAAGTTGCAGAAGGGTGACTGGAATAAGATGGTCTCCACAAACCACATCTGAAGCAACTATAGGTGCTGTAAAGCCTGTGTGTTGACCTAGCAATGCCTGCCCTGTGGCAGGCTGTGATGGAGCTGGCTGGGGCTCAGTGCATGGCACGGTGAGGATGCCATCAAGCACCCCTTCTTTTGGCAGAGGGCTACAGGACCATGGTGAGGAAGGCAGGGCAGAGCAGCAAGGACTGTCCATGCTGGGCAGTTTCTGGCACTGCTCAGGATCCCTACACAGCTCTAGTCCTGATGTATGAATTTTTGGCACCAGAGCTGTTTCTGCCTGCCCGGGTCGCGCGCCTCTGGCTGCATCACCTGGTTCGCTACAAGCCGCGTGTGGGCAGCAGAGAAACCAAGAGCGGCCGTGCTGCATGGGCAATTGCTTGGGAAACCTCACTGAGCAGTACAGCAGAGCAATGAAACCACCCAGGGCAGTGGATTTGGGGTCTTTTTATTGGTGTGTCAGCAGGCTGGGATGTGTAAGAGGGAAGCTGCCCATTTCCAGGGATTGTGCTAGCAGGAAGGGCAGCTATTGGAATTTGAAGCCGCTTCCTCCACTGCAAATTTATTCTTTTGTGTTATCTCTGGCTGGGCAGGGCAGGGTAACATCTTGGCTATCTGATTCTTTTTGCTACAGTATGTTTAGGTCAGCTTCATCGTTTCCATGATAACATAGGAGAGGCATTCCTGGCCTCACTAGCAAAGAATTTTCAAGAGTAGTACAGGAATCTGTCATCCCCCAATGTCTCCCAAGAGCTTTGGAAATAAGAGTAAGGAAATGGATGTTTGACTTAAATACCCAAGAAGTGATGGAAGTAAAAGCAGCTGAGCCATCCACCTTGTCAGGCCCCAGCCTGATGGGCAGGGATGCTCTCATTTCACCTTAGCCAAAGGGTTGGAACAGCCTCAGGTGGACACCCCTCGAGTGGAAACCATATAGTGTTAGTCTTGGTCTGAGAGAAACAGGAACAGATCACACATCACGTATCTGGATTCTCCTACAGAAGTGGTGGTGGCAGTGCTGCAACTGTTGAGATGACCCAAATCTGACTGGTGGTCTTATTTATTTGGAATATGAATCTGGCCTCTTCATCTGACTGACTTGTCAGAGTGACAGGAATCTTCTAATGTGTTTTGAAAAGGGCAGTAAATCACCAGGAGGAACACGCTGAAGGTTAATGGAGTTGTTGTGGGAGGTGGAGAAGGAGCTGGGGGAGGGAAGTGGAGCTGTTTTGGATGACATTCGTCAATGTGACTGACGTGTGCCGTGTGGCATTTGCATACAGAACAGCAGCAAGCACATGCTTAAAGGTAAATATGAGTGAGCCCCGAGCCCAGCCTGGCCAAGGGAAAGCTGCTGCCATTTGTCAGTGCTCAGCATTACTGCAAGGGCTCCTTCTTATTGCTCAAGAATTTCTGGGGGGGGGGGGGGAACAGAGGAGGCCGCCTACGACCCAAGCAATTTCCAGTGACGTGGCTTTTTATTATTATTATTTATTCAGGCTATAATTCCATGTTTCCTGAAATAACTACCAAGTATTCATCAGACAGCTACTGCCTTTAGCTGCCTTTTGTGTGAATCTCAAGTGCTTCATTACTCCCCCGGTGAGTTTTCTTTCTCTTACAGTAAATCTGAGCAGCATCTGTGCAGTGGGGGAGGTGATGCGATCTTGGGTTGAAAAAGAGAAAAGGTCTAGTTGGCAGGGAAAGGCAGCAAGGAGTTCATGGAGTGCAGCCCTCGGGGTACAACATCATTTTTGCACTGGAGGAGAATTCAGGAGGCCGCTTGCAGGGCTGCAGCTACATCCCCTAAATCAAAATTCAACACGTGACGCGACTGGGTGGGTTGAGGATTTTATTTTTAAACAACAGTTGGTTTATGACTCTCTTTTTCACCCTCTTCTTTAATAGCAATCTGATAATGCTTTGATCACTGATCCAAAAGGAAATACCTGTAATTTCCGGTGCTGGGCTCCATCCGATCTCCTGGAAGCTGGTAGGAGTTTAGAGTGCTCTTACCTGGCATGATCCTTCTTAGAAAACCTCCAAGAGTTGAAATTTCACTTGGGCTTTGAGCAACTTGATGCTAAAGGGTGTCAAGCTTTGGCTTCCCACGCAGTTGGTCTGTTCTGTAGTAACTTCCCACTGAAGACATATCCTTTTGGAGGCATTGACCGGGCAGGAAATCTGTAAGGCTGGAGGAAACCTGGCTAGGAGTTAAGCATCTTTATTTAATAATGACTGGTGGTGGTTGTTCATACACCTGAAAGTCCTTTGGCTCTTGAAGGTTTGGGTTCAAGCCAATTTGAGGGAGAGTTTCCTAAAACTCACTCAGTCCTGATCAGCGTGACTCTAGGGAGACAGCTACCTCCGAAAAGGGCATGTCCCATGTTTCAAGCGTTCTCAGTAGCTTCCAGTCTGGGGGATTGCATCCAACATGCAAAGCTGAACTATTTTGGTACCTGGCTAGCGTCTCTGGGTGTGTCATGGTGGTTGTGTGGCTGCAGCCTGAGAGAGGAACAGAGAGGGAAGTGTTCAGATCTTGCAGAGTTTCAGCCCTGGAGGCATTCCATGGAGCTGCTACTGCTTGCAAAGTGACTGGGTAAAAGGGTGTAAGCGAGTAAGCTGTGGCTAGAGGAAGAGTTATTAATTGCAACCGTAGGAGTAGTTGGCTGCATCAGCGGCTGATAGCCCTTCCTCAGCCCCAGGTGAGGTTGGTGTCTTCAGGTACGCAGAGCTCTGGCAGGGCCTATGTGAAAAGTTACCCATGGACCAAAGGAAACCAGTGACAAATTCCTTTGGTGACAGGCTGGTCACACTGGTCAACAAATATATACGCATAAGTGAAATCTCAGCCTACTGCTATAGCAGCTGCAAGCCCCCTGAAGTTGTTCTGGGGGAGCTGCAGCGAGGAGGAGGGAGCTGGCCGTTCCCACACAGACCCTGCTGCAGCTTTCTTGAGGTTTCGTAACAGAATTAAATAATTTGTCACGTGTTGCCATGGAGACCGTAAATCACTGTCATGCTGGGCTTCTCTGTCAGGGAGCTGATGTCTTTAATTGCACCAACCTCCGCTGCAAAGCCAGGGCTTGATTTTGAGCTCGTTGACCTGGTGTCATGGCTTTGCCCCAGGAGCTCTGCCTCCGGGAGAGCAGAGTTGGAGCCAGGGACAGGAGCGCTTGCATGTTGACTGTCAAACATCTGGGGTAGATTTCAGTGTTGTGGTACGTGGCCACACCTCTGCTCCAATGAGCAGGAAATTATGATGATTTACACAAGCTGAGATCTGCCCCACTTACGTTCAGGGCAAGTCTCCCCATGGGGTGGGGGTTAGGTGTGCTGCGTCCATGGGGTGGTGACCCAGTGGGGCTGGGTGGCCCAGCTGCACAAGTGAAGCTGAATTTCTGTTATCAGTACTCACGTATCCCTTGGCTGCTCCAAGACATCCAGACAGGTAAATGGGGTTTTACACCATTCTCTCTGCCTCTGTGCCTGACAAGAAATCCTTCCTGCAAAGGAGAGCACCATCAACCTCGGTGGCACTCTGGGGTCACCATTTCTCCTTCGCCTTGCCATCCACTGCAGCAGTGGCCACGTTTCCAACTGTCTCAGTGTTATGGCCTCTTGCTGTCAGAACGTGGATCTTGCTGGTGCATGTGAGGGCAGCCATGTAAATCAGCCTCCTTCCAGTGATTTGCACAGAGCCCTGCCAGCGTTTGTCTGCGTAGGGTATGGATCGTTCTCTTGGCTCTTTCAAAATAAACAACTGTAGAAATTGTAAGATGATTATCATCAGAGCTTATTAGTGTATCACCACATGCTGCTTTGTATTCAGACAATAGATAAAAATGTCTGCGCTTCATTTTTCTCAATCAGATCTGTAGCAAACACGTTTATCCTTGTTCCCTTCTGAGGAGGACTCTGTCAGTACTCTTGCCAAAAATGCATGAAAATCAGCCCAAGCCTTGTACACTTGCCTGTAGCCATGTAACCAGCCAGCATGAAGCTCTGTGTACCTTTGTGAGTGTTTAATGCTTTCCAGGAGCATTAACATGACATATGGTGTTTTCAAGGTTTGATTTATTGGATGGCTAAGATTATAATCTCATCAAGGCATGAGCTGTCTCCTTGCTTTGATTTTTCAGGGCAGATGCAGGTGCAGAGTGGTGGAAGTACTTGGATTTTGAAGGTTTTGCATTACGTACTTGTATGTATTTATGAGTATGAGACTTCTATGTCCTTGTTGTGTTACACACTTAAGAGCATGGTACATGCTAACTCAGTAGAAAGAAAAGCATTTTCGTGAGCATTGCTGGTGTCTGATGAAACATGACTGTCTAGCTTTGGACATGAGTGTGTCTTTTGGGCTCAGAGTGTACGAGGACACTCCATAGCGAATACTCGAGGGATTAGGGCAGTTTTGTGGCTGTCATCACCTCAGGGGACCTTCAGCAGTGCGCTGAGGATGGCATATCTGGGCAGCATGTGATGGGGCCCTGCTGCGCTACTGGGTGCTGATGCAGTAGAAACAGCTCTGTGGAAACATTCATTCTTGCTGCCTTTTGACATTACGATAGAAGTTTTTGTCTGTTTATGCTGACATCACCTAAAATACGCCTTTTGTGCTTGACAAACTAGTTTGCAGTGCCTGATCCTTTTGTGATTTTATTTTTCTAGTTCCATTCTTGCTTGTTCTGCGCAGGCTAGCTTTCTACTCAGTCAGGTAACTTAGGCATGCAGTATAACAAAACTCTTGGAAACAACTGGAAGCAAATGCCTTGATTTGACCCCTTTGAGTGTTGGACAGAGTCCAACACTGGGGCTACAGTGGGCTAAATATTATCATGGTACTTTGGGAAGTGTTTCATGCAAGATCAGCTCAAGGCTGCTTAGGAGGGAGTTAAAGGGGCTGTTACTGAATGTCAGTGAAAAAGTAATGCTTGTCTGCTGAGCAGTAGCTTGTGGTTTTGTGATGAGGTCAAAATTGTACACAAACGAAGTATGGTTTTCACATCTGTGGCCTGTCCTCTGCCATGTGTGTAACAATTGGTCTTTCATACAGCCCATCCGGAGACGCACAGGGTGACTGACTCCTAGGCACTCCAGTGTAAATAAAGAAGGGGTGAAGTCTTGGCCACAGGCAAAGCAAAAACAATGTTGTAAAATGTGAGGGGGAAGGAATGGACAGTTTTTAGACAAGGTCTCAGTCCTAAGGATCGTCTGACCTATCAGGATGATGCTAAAAGAAAGCTTGGTCTTCCAAGCCAAAATGAGACACCTAGTTGAAATTCATAGGTTCCTGCAAACATGCAGCCAAGCATATTGCTTGTTGATGGTGTGATCTTGTAAACATGAGAAAAATCACTTGCTCTTTCTAAAACAGGGGTAAGAAACTTTCACATAAGATTATGTTGAGGAGTTGAAATTACAGTGGGTGAGAGCTCAGCTGGTGCTTGATGTCCTGCTCCCTGTCCAGCTGCTGTTGCTTGTGGCAGAAATGCTATTCTCAAGAATTGCTCCAAAGATAGTTTAGAAACGAGCTGACTTGGTCATGTTTCTTCTAGCTCTGAAAATGTTGGCTTGTCTCAACTCAGACAAGAAGTCTTTTTGTACTTCCTTCTAGCCTCAGCAATCTCACCTCAGTGATAACTCTTTGTCCCTCTGACAGGGTTTCCTCTTAGAGGAGAAACTAAGATGGTTCCTACGCATTTGATTTAAGGAGAAATGTCCAGTACATGACCTTAACTAGAGGCCAAGGCATTCTACTTACACAACATACAGCTTATGCATATGGCAAGTTATTTTTGTATTTGCACCCAAGCATAAGGGGTACCTATCAGAGGGAATTTTCCGTCACTTAGAAAATGGAGGGGTTTTTCTCTTTTGGCATTGAGCTGTGACTGTAGCTGGTAATGCAACTCCCAGAACTGTGTCCTGCTGGCAATAGCTGGATTATAGTGTGGTAGTCAGAGGCAAGAAATAGCAAAGAAACCTTGTTCTCATGTCTACTTTGCGGACAAAAAATGCATACGTGTACAGCACAGTGAATCATTGATGTTTCATTGTGTTTGGACACTGCTATGATTTGAACAGTGGTATCACAGCATGCTTCAGGGTTGCCTGCTGATGCTGTTATAATTTTGGGGATATATTTTAGATTACAGCTTGAATTTCACAGGCTTCTTTGGCCTGAGAATCTCTTTCCCATAAGTAAAAACAAACTCAAACTTGAACGTTCACAACTGTTTTTATTTTGCCTCCTTTCCTGTGATTGCCTGCATGCATGTGAAGTTGGATACGTAATGGAGGGAAAGCTCTCTAGGAGAGCTATGAAATGGCTGTGAAAAGCCCTTTGTCAAAGGGTAGGATCTCCAGTATACATTAAGGAATTTGGGGACACCCCCCCCCAAGCACTCTAGATGAAAAGTGCCTTTACTGCTCAATAGCTTGGATTAAACTGAAATAGTGCTGTGGGAGAACAGGACTAGAGAAACCAGAAACTAAACTTGGAGGTTAGATACCTTCTTCACTGTGATATCAAACCATTTGGGGATTATGCTCTTATCCGTTTAAAAAACGGTCCAAGTTGGTTTTTGAGCCTCTTGGGAAATGAAGAATCAGTCTTTTCTTTGAAAAATATCAAATTGAAAAGACTTCTAGAAATTTCTTTTCCCATACTATAGGCTGAAATAAAGCATTACTGGTTGATAGCACAGCTTGTACCATGCAGTCTCGGCTCCTGAGCATGAGCCAGGCCAGCCTGTCACAAGGAGTGCATCAGCACCACTTGGTGCTCTCAGAGAATGAAAAAGCTGGGCAGTGCTCTTAAATCAGAAAAATCCCTGCAGTTATTGATACGCAAGCTTTTGGAGGCGTAGCATCCTGATCTGTATCCCCACTGACAGCTTATGGGGGTGTGAAGCACTCCGCCCAGCACAGCCAATTCTGATTATTATTCTTTTTACCCCATTACCCTGTTTAACACGTTAATGAGTTGCACGCTCCTTCAAAGAGCAGTGAGGGCCAGGGCCTGGGCAGCTCACTCTAAGCAAGCTCTTGCTTTTGCAGTGTACCCAGAGAGGCTGAGTTTCACAGCTGTGCCCTGCTCTGTTCAGGCATGCCATGTCACGAGGGTTGGGTGTCTGAAATAGTCCTTGTCCACCCCCCAGTCATCCCTGACCCATGTGAGAGCCGGCAGCGCAAAGCCAAGGTTGACAAAGCAAGGCCAAATGGATGGGAGCAGGTGCCGGCAGTTGGCTTTATCTTGCAGACGCCTCATCCAAAGTGGCTGCCATGCTGTACAAGTGTTACAGCAGGCAGTGCAGCAGGTGGCTGCCTCTTCTCCTTTCTCCGCACAGTTGCTCACAAATGAGTGTGCTCTTGTCCAGTTGCACCCAGTGAATTTGCCTTCTGTCTTTAAGAATCGGTTCCTCTGCGGTCGCCCCAGGGGACAGGAGCGGTATGGCCGCACAGCAGGGGAAGCTGATCTCCTGACTCCCATGGCTGTGTCATAGCCACAAAACCAGCCTTCCTGCCAGGGCAGTTTTTTAAAAAGAGCAAAACAAAAAACACCTGTAGCTCCTGGCTTGCTGCCCTCTGTGTGTGTTTCTTGTTTTTTATTTCTCACACTTGAGGCTGAGAGAGAAGAGATCAGCTAAGTACGTTTTTCTGTCAGTGGGGCCAGGCCTCTAACCCTGGCCTCCTTCACCACCACAGCTCTGCAAGCTGGGCCCCAGGAGTGGTGCTCTGGCTTGTGGCTGCTGTGCCATGGGTTAAGCAGTGAAGAACAGCACAGCTATAGCTTTTCAGTGGGATTTGGTCAACTGGAAATTACCTGGAACTTGACAGCTGCATTGACCCAGGGTGATTTTGGCACAGCTGTGTGGGCCTGGGCCCTACAGGAAAGGTACTCAGATGATAAAACTTGCATGCAGGCATTTGATGGCAATTAGTCATCCCTTTAGATAGGAGCAGGAGTAAATGAGCCACAGCAGTGGGGCTGTCTGCATGCCTGGGCTATGACAGAGCTGTTGGGGAGGGCAGTTGAACTGCTCAGGGCCAAAAGACCTTGAATTCAGGTATGGGGGGGATAATGCTGAGGAAATCCCCTGGTGCCCTGCTATGGAATTCATCCTCACTTCTCAGGTACCAGGTGAAAGTTGCCTTGTGCATGTTTACCTCTTTGTTGCTAATGAGTGATCAGAGGTGGTCTCTTTCTCCAGCAGGTTTAGCACACTGGAAGCATGGCTACAAGTGCCGTTCCCAGCGAAAACCTCCCCACGTACAAGCTGGTGGTGGTTGGAGATGGTGGCGTGGGGAAGAGCGCTCTCACCATTCAGTTTTTCCAGAAGATTTTTGTGCCAGACTACGACCCAACTATTGAAGACTCCTACCTGAAGCACACAGAAATAGATGGCCAGTGGGCAATCCTTGATGGTGAGCAAGCCATTCTCATGGCTCCCTTTCCATTCTAGCTGAATATGGGCACAGGTAGACCTCAGTGTCTTCCACAGCATATTGTACTTTTGTGTCCCTCCCATGCTGTGGGCTGCCAGGAGTCTTATTGCCAGCTCTCCTGTGAGCAGCAGCAACTGACCTTCAGCAAAGCTTCTGGTTCCAGTTGTGTGCAGAAATGTATTTTGAAGACCATGAAAAGGTTGCATGTTTCTTGCATGTGTATAGATCATCTTGTATGGTGGTTTTCAGGCTACTTGGATTTGTGGTATATCGACAGTCTTCAAAATGACAAAGAGGTGCCTATTTAAATCATCTGCATTTAGCAAGGAGTGTTTAATAAGGTTGTGTGGACAGGCTGTGAGCCACTGTGGCAATATCCTTGTGCAGTTGGCCTATACAGTCTTTAAGAAGGATGCTATGCTTCAACAGCACTAGGAAGAAGAAAAGTAGCATATCACTTCTAGTTAAATCTCTGTTTCCTCTTGAGTAATACTGAACTGCTGCACCTGTCTGCTGAGAAACTTCCCTCTTTCCTGTTAACATAGTGTCTACTCTGCTGTTTGCATGAAGATGTGCTGTAGCTGGCTATGCCTCTTAAAGACAACCTCCCAATAGTTCTGCCAACTGTGAACTCTACAACATGGAGCTGCAAGGTGTCTGTGCATGGTTACATCGTGCTACAAATGGCATTTGGGGTAGGCATCCCTGGTGGCAGAATTATACCACAGCGATACTGAAGTTTCATTGTGGTTAGGCTCATCCCATGGGAAATACCAGTAAGAGGGTAGCTGAATGAGGGTTATAACCAGAAGGAACACTTAATCAAAACTGTCATCTGTTGTCAGTGAAGAATTGTAGCATCTCTCAATTCCCATCATTCAGGCATGACGTTTTCATATCTAGTTACCTGTTTTATATAAATACACATTGGGTAGCAGATAGGAGAGCTGATGTAACTAAGATCTTTTTAGTTCTCTGAAGAAAAAGAGTGGGAAAGACAAAACAAAATACTTGTTTTTGCAGGTGAGGAAGAAGCCCAGTATTACCGAAAACTACAACTTTTCAGTTTGTGATGCAAGAGACAGACTGACCAGAGCTCTAAGGGCAATCTTAATGCTACAGGTTTAGTTTGGCTTTATATGATGATTAAGTTGTACATAAAGCAAGCAAATATTTTGTGCATTAGTTTCCCAAGCTCATGTATATGGCCACTGACATAACTGAACTAAATTCAGTCTGACTTGCAGTAAGCTCCTACCTCCACACTCTTGTCATGAAAGCATTCAAGATCTTTGTCTCAGCACTTTCAAAATTGGTGTGCTGTGTCAAAAAAATGGAAGTTGGCATCAGTGATGGAACATGGAGGGTTTCAGGATTTACTGTGAAGGCAATAAGCTTGGTCTGACTGAGGTCTTAGTTGTAATCTAAGGAAATATCAGATGCAATTTAGTGAGTACAGGTGGCCCCCAAGGTCTTAAAAATACAGCCTTAACTCAGTATTTCTAAAAATAATAATAAAAAAAAATACTGTAATCTTGCCAACATTTGTCATGGTGTCACCTGTATCAGAGATACTTGCTTTCAGTTAACTGTCCCATAATGTACCCGTGTAACGTTGTGTTTTAAATATCAGTGTTGCATTAAAAAAATTAAAGATCCTGTTGTAAATGAAATTATTTCTCTCCTGTGCATTACTTGTTAGTCCATAGTCCAACCCTCTAAAATGAGCAACCGTTACCTTTGCTGGTATTTGCCATATTCTGATATAATAGTATCAGCTGTTGTGCACATTGATGTCATCTGAAACAGTCTGTTTTTTGTAAATTGTTTGGAAGAAAAAGCATCCTTCACTGATCGCTTATATTGTTGTTTATTCAAAAAGAAAATCAAAATCTGACCTGGGGAAATAGGTAGTTTTCCAACAAGTAGGGACTTAACCATTTGTTTTCATGTAAAAGCCTTTTTTTATTTGCTCAGATGAAGTTCAGTGGCTGTACTTGGGCTGAATCAAATTCATCTGTGGCTTTTGATGGCATCCCTGAATTTCAGAGCTCTTGCGCTAATGGAGGTGAAGCTGCAGCTTCTTTCTCTTTCCTACCTCTTGAGATTTTTGAACAATCAGAATTTTAAAAGAAAGACAATATTCTTACGGAAACACGTGAGCCTGTACCATCTCCCCAGTAGAAATAGGGCATAAAGACTATCACGTCTTATGCCACAGCTTTGTGTCATGGGCTTTTTGGATCTAGGAGATTCAGTTCTCAGAGATTGCCATATACTTGAACAGCTGCTCTTGTTGTGGTAACACATGGCTGCATGAATCATTTAAGGTGTGAAATTAGGGACAAACATGATAGGAAGGGTAGAGATGTATCATGATAAATTCTGGACTTTTATGGCTAAATTCTTTACAAGCTGATGTGTAGGGCAGGTTGTTTTTTGTGTTTTTTTTTTTCCCAGTGCTTGTTGGTGGGGGGAGGAAGGGAATAAACAAAAGTCTGTTTGCCTTGCCCTGCCTACCTCCAAAATAGGAACTAGTTTTAGAAGTTGAGACTATCAACTGTGTGAGGGGCTTCATAGGTTTAAGTGTGCAGAAATAGTTTTAAAATATATGTTGGCACCCAGCAAAATAAAGCCCACCCTCTTCCAGGCTGTTGCCTGAGCAGTTCTGTACAAAGCATCTCTAGCATGTAATATCCGCACCAGCATTATGTTTAGGGAAGGAAAAAAAAAAAAAAAAAAAAAACACTTGTGCTAGCCAGCTTGCATAAAGCATTTGGCTTCCCTCCATGAAGACCTCCACCCACATTTATTTGATAGCACTACTGGCAGTGTGATGAAGTGCTTGACTGTTTTTTTTGTTTTCCCTTTGCCAAAATCTCTCACTGAAAGTAGAACTAAATGCTTTTATTTCAGATCTTAGACCTTGGAAACAAGCCGGAGTCCAAACTCTTCTTTTACATATTTCCTCTCTGGCATGGGCAGGTCTCTATATATGTTCTTATTAAAGAAGAGTCAGTGATTGTGCGATGTATACTTGATGTGTTCAAGTCCAACACTACCCTGGGTGCTGAGTGCCAAGATTCTTTAGTGGTGGCCTTATGCCAGTTTTCTGAGATCCAGTGTTTGGAGGACCAGTGTCATGGGGTAGAAGAGTGCAGTTAACTTGGATAAGGGATGCACAAGCAGTTTGTGGCTAGCCCCTGTTTTTAGGCTGCTGCCTCCCCAATGAGGCTTTCAGATCAGCCTCCAATTTTCTCTGCATGTGTTATCTTCATTTACTCCCTGCTGTTCATACTGAAATCAGCACAGTGATGTGCTTGGTTAAATGCATTCACACGCAGGTGCTGTGCAGACGCATCAGGTTAAAATTAAGTGAGGACCAGGGTTAATCTGCTTTGATTAACTGTTGCTCCAATCGAGTTGCTATCATTAATTTTGTATGCTTCTTTCTGTGTGCAGGCTAACTTGGCAATTAGCAGAGGATTCTTTTGATGTGGCTGTAAAGTGCCAGTCTGGAATTATTAATCTGGGTGTGAAACCAAAAGTGGAATATCTCAGTACAGCAAAATTTCCCAGTGGTTCAAAATTCCTTGTAGCTCATAAACCAAACACAGATTTAAAAAATGGTGGCGGAGGAGAGGAAGAGATGACCACAAACACATGGCTTAGGCACATGGTGATGAATTGGGCTAACCCCTTAGCTGTCAGTAGCCCGTTGATATCAGTGAAGGAAGTAATTGTGCCCATGTTCTGGGCAAAATGAGGTGGTGGTCTCTTCTGTCCCTCCACCAGCATCATTGAGATGGAACTCCCACTGCCCATAAGTTGTATTCCTACTACTGAGCATTTGTTTTACTTTTTATTTCTCAGTTTTATTTCTCCTTCACACAGTTCTCCATCTCAACCCCTGGATGTTCTTGCATCAGCCTGGACGAGTCCAGTCCTGGTGCATGGCTGTGGAATAGCAGCAAGTGGGCTCCTGCTGGGCTCTCTCTCCCCGCCCAGCATGGGGAGAGCCATGTCTCCCATGCATTTCTTTCTGCAGAGGGTTTTTGCTCCTAGTCATCTCAAGACAGGCTGTCTGCTTTTCTCTTCAGGAAGCTTGGGAACAATTCAGCCAGGAGGCCAGAGGGAGATCAAAGGTCACTTGAGATTTGCAGGCAGAATGGTCGCTTTGCAGCTCTTTCTTCTTTTTCTTAGTTGTTTTTTTTTTCTTTGTTTTGTTTTTAAACTTTGGTTAGTGTCATTGAAATAAATTAAGTTTATACTTTCATTCTTTTTAATTCATGTGTACAGTATTTTCCCTCCCTTAATAGCTTGGATTTTGCAACCTTGAAAGAGGTTTTTTTTGTCTTGGTTTGTGGGGATTTTTTTCCTGCCAGGAAAATTTTGATGTTGCAACACAGAACACAGAAGGCTTTGAATAATTGGCCTTTGTTAGAAAAAGAGCTCCTTTAAGAGTTCACATCTTTATTTTGTGTATTGATGTGGAAGCCTGTCATCTGAAGGCTCTTCTTTTCTTTTTCCTTAAAGAAAGGGCAAGGATTCAAGTACTCGGGTTTTCCGTGTTATAACATCTGTGTATTTAGTTAGGGCACAGAAGGGCTTGTAAAGCCCCATTGTTTCCCCATCACATGTTTTTCCCTGTGAAATGCTCTCATGCCAGGGGCAGCATGGCCGTATCTGAGCAGGCCAGTGACTGTCAGTGACCAAGCAAAGCACTTGCCTCTCCTTGCTCACAGCACAGACACCTTCTGTATCTCTGCAGGGTGATTCGGGGTGTAGGAATACGAAATGCAAGCTGGGCCCTGTGCTCTGTCTGCTCAACACCCAAAATACCAGATCCTCAGATGAAGTCAATGGGGTCATGTGGGCTGCCCGTGTGCTGCTGATGGAGGGAGGATGAAGACTGGACATGGTTTTACTCAGTCTGAGACTGTTTGGTTTGCCCTGTCAATTCAAGTTTGGCTTTCCCTTGACCTTAACTATGAAGCCGTGGGGAAGCTGGGAATGGAGGCTCTCTCTGGCCCCACCTTTGAAGCAGAGCTGCAGTGCAGAGAAAAAAGCAATACTCAGAAGTGCCAAGAGGAGTCTGGCTCCGTAGCCCATGATGACAGCACTCCCCTGACAGTGCCACATTCCTAGTTCTGCTCTTTGCTCCAGGGACTCTTTCTGTATTTTGCATTAAAAAGAGGCACAAAATGCCTGGAGTCAGGCTTCTTGTTGCTGCTTCTCTCCCTGGCGCTGTGAACCCAGGTTCCTGTCTGCCTGCAGACCCGTCCAGCCTCTTCAAGGCTTGCACGCGTACTGCACGTAGGTAGCCAAAGGGATGTCACTGCAGACTGCTTGCAAAAATCAGGTCATGCGCATTGGGCTCGCCTTTCTGAGCGAGAGATCAGTGTGAACACAAACAAAGGTGAGCTTTGTGGTGCCGCCTTCTGGAAGGCAGGATGCTCTGAGAGCTGTTCTCAGGTCTGGCTGTAGCAATGTGCAGATGCCATTGGTGTTTGATTTGGGATGAAGGATAGAAAATGGTTTTAACCTGCTTGTCTGGTCATCTTTTGGTCCCTGAGATGCCATGGGGAGCGGAGAAACTCTTGTGTTGATCTGTATAGCTAACTGC
Organism: Oxyura jamaicensis; assembly: GCF_011077185.1. Classification (NCBI taxonomy): domain Eukaryota; kingdom Metazoa; phylum Chordata; class Aves; order Anseriformes; family Anatidae; genus Oxyura; species Oxyura jamaicensis. The sequence goes on along the minus strand of NC_048899.1, from coordinate 26,654,934 downwards.
ACAGCAATATACAGGTAAAGGCATAGGAGGCAGTTTTGCCTAGGCATGGAAAAAGAAGAGCTCTCTTGCACAACCAGGTCTGAGCTCCCTCAAGTCTGAGAATGCTGTTTTTGAGTCTGCGCTGAATCCAGCCTAGGCTCTAGAAAAAGCAATGTCATATCATGGATTTCATAGTTTGTATGTCTCTGCCCTTGGTTTAGGTTTACATGCCTGTTATAGAGGTGCTGCCACACAGAGGGTTATAGAGGTGCTGCCACACAGAAGACACACCTGGATGCACTGAACGCTTCTGTTTTGGGCCACAGAGCTTCCCAGGCTCCCAAGTCTGCTCAGAAGTGCTTTCTCTGAGCAGCCACACTCTTGCCCAATCCATCAGGACTCACAGGAAAATGGTGTGTAAAGCTCTAAGGACCCCATTAATGCAGAGCTCATCCTAACAGTTGTGGTCACATCCACTGGAAGGCAGAAAAGGCCATCGCTTTGCTTAGCAACCTCTCATCCTCAAAGCAAGAAACCTCATGCTGGGCTCTCACAGCCTAATTGCTCTTAGTTTATTCTCCAGCTGATTTGCATGATAGATCTGTGAAATGCCTTTTGAACAGCCACCTTTGGATGTCTCTTCCTACTTCCGACACAGTTGTTGGCTTCTCACTGCTCACCCAGAGGATTTCATTAGTGCTCCTCCTTGCTTCCTCTTTGGTCAAGTTTGTGGGAACTATACCAAGTTTGTGCAGTACAGGGAGAGGGACTTCCGACAGCGATCTATGAATTTGACTTCAGTTATTGGAAGAATGAGGTAGGGGAAACCCGCTGAGCTTTCTTCCAGCCTTATTTCCACTTTGGCTTTTATGTGCTGCCAGGGTGGTAACTGCCAGTAAGAGGCAACTGCTGATTTTAAAGAGTACCGGGGAAGAGAGCTTACAGTTATCCTCTGTTCACGATTCTTTCTGGGTCTTCTGGGCATCCTGTCTGCAGAAACTGGGATTATAAGGACGTGAATGCTCCTCACCTGGCTGGGAAGCTGCCAAGTCACCTTCCCAGTTTCACCTTTCCAGGACTTCTGCTTGTTTCTCTTTTCTGTATGAAGCAGTCGTGCTGAAGCTTTTGTGCCAAGACATTGCACTAGAGGCAAAGCTGCTTGCATCTGGCCCTTTTTTGGAGCTGGTGCTTTCCCGGATGTGTCCCAGTTCTGCCTACAAAAAGATGCCAATCACACTCTCACTGTTTTTTTCACAATCTGTGCAGCACAGAACCATTAGGATAGGGTGGCTCTCTCTAAGAAGAGCACATTTAAAGTTAAAGCAAGGACTTCTGGCCAACCACGTGACCCTTAACTTTGTATGAATAACCCATTGGACATAGTTTGCACTGCTGCATATCTTCTTGCTTGGATTTCTGAAGTGCCATTTTAAATGCTGCCTGGACTTGCACTTCTTTCTATGAATGCTGCGAGTGATTTCCCTGTAAATAGTAGCTGCTGACACAGCAGCCCTGCCTATGCTCAGTGTGATGCCATGGCCAAGATCCAGGAGAGGTAGGAGTGGCAGGAGCGTAACCCCCGGCTGCTCAATGGGGATCCCCTCAGCCCCCAGGGCTCCATCCCTGCCCTCTCCCAGGGGACAGCAAAGCTCTGGAGGGGCCAGCAGCCGGGCATGGGTTGGTGGGTACAACAGCAAGAGGGGGCTGGATGCTCCTCTCAGGAGGTTTGCAAATGTGTCAGGGCAAGGGGAAGTCTCTAAGCAAATTGCCATGCAGGATGCGGCACATCCCTCTCCACCTTCTTGCCCTCGGCTTGTGCTTGGGCACCTGCCCTGTGCCAGGGGGATGACAGGCTGGGCTCTCCTGCCCGTCATCCCCCTGCACTGCAGGTTGAGTGTGCGAGAGGGGAAGGGAGTGTATGTGTGTTTGTGCATACGTACACGGGCTGTCAGCTCTCAGCCTTGCCCTGACATCGCTTCCAGCTGGTGCAGGAGTCAGCTGAGGGCAGCCCAACCTCTCCTTGCAGGTCGGGTGGATAGGAAGGATTAATTTCCTCTTCCATCCCAGCCACACAGTCCTGGCCTTATTCCATGGCAGCTCTTCTGCCCAGGGCATAGAAATTCACCAGTGCATGCAGTGTTGTTGGGTTGTTTTGCTTTTTTTCCTTTTATCTTTATTTTCCTTCTTGTTTTTCCTTTTTTTATGGCCTTTACAAATAGCCTGAATGCCTTTGAGATGAGACCCTTGTTTCCTAGATTCAGGGGAGGGAAGTGGGATAAAAAGCTATGGAAGGACACCCATGACTTTCTAGCAAGTTCCAGCTTCTCAGCAAACAAGCCTAAATCTCGGAGTCTTTGCAAGAGCCTAGAAGCTCTGTTCATCATACAGATTCCTGGAAACAGCCAGTCAAGACCAATGAGGGGAGGCAGATGAATATGGCTGAGGATTTTTAAGGGGTCTGCCATCACCAAATACCTCCTCCAGCACAGCTGTCTTTCCTCCAGCCACAGAAGAAAGGTGCAGGCCGGTCTTGGGGCATGCTGTGATGTGCAGCGTGTTGAGCATGTCCCTGTGTGGCCACCTGCGCTGATTCAGCAAGTAATGCTGGCAGTGAAGTGGGCTTTATCCTAGCTTCATCTGGAAATCAGGATAGCTGGAGTACTTACCCTGCAGGGAGCATCTTACTAGGACTGTGGGCCTGCTTGGACTAGAAAAACCTGTATCGAGCCCTGCTGCTCTGTCAGCAATATGAACCTGCCACTGTCTCCATCCACCAGTACCCAGGGCTTTCCCTGTCACTTGTGGGCAGCAGATGCTAACACTGTGGCTATACAGCGGAGGTGGAAACAGTTTTCCCACCCTGCACGGTTGGCTGGGATGTGAAAACATTCCTAAACTTCACAAAGGTCCTGTGTTTGCCTCTAGGGTACAGCGATGCACGTGGACAATGACTTCAGAGCAGCCAATGCATTTTGAACTCACCCCTTGTTTGTGTTGATAGCCTAAACTGCCGAACTCCTTTCATACCCTCCTCCTGCCGGCCAAAATCGTGGCAGCGTACTTTAGCTGGAGCCTGAGAACTGGCAGTGCTAATGTGCATCAGCATGGGCTGTTTACCCAGAAGGCAGGTGTAGGACTTCTAGATGTGGTTCAAGAAGTAGCTGATGGGACAGCCTGGGAGGCGAAGCGCCAGAGAGCCAGTAGGTTCTGGCCGCAGGGGAGAGGAGGTTAGTCTGTTGGGCAACAGCAGCTGGGTTGCTGCCACAGCCAGAGGTGTTTTAGGGGATTTGAGCGTAGATCTGAGCATTGTCACTGGCTGCCCTGGAATGCAAGCCCACACACAGAAACATGACTGCTGTATATGACACACAAGTCACTTAAAGCTTTTCTGCCTGTTTTAACTCTCTTCTGAATATCAAAGTATGACTTGCGACAATGTCTTTAGGGGAGTTCTTCAAGGCTCTACCATCTTGCTCTGAAAACGCATAATTGTGTACAAATAATATCCAGACACTGAGAGAAGGAAGATACTTACAGCTATCACTTTGGGTTATCTCCTAGCTCTGCTGCACCACAGTCTGCAGGCTGTCCCTGACATTTAAATTGCCATTTACTTGCTCTTCCAGTCTTGGATTTTTCTGTGCAGGGATCTGAGAGGTCTGGAAGAGGAGGAGGAGATGGAGGGCTTCAAAATATGTTGAGCCATATCATGGCAGAAGAGAATCTCCTTAGGTTCAATAGTATTTGATATTTTGAAGGAAAGTAAAATCCCTATAGTCTTCTCCATCCCCTTGTTCCTCCAGCTTGCTTTCATGAAATCTTGCAGCCTTTGAGAGGACCAAGCCCAGCCAAGGTAGAAGGGCTGGACACACAGCAGTGATAGCTGCAGTTTCACACAGTAACTAAAAATTTTCATCTCTTTTGTCCTAGTTCTGGATACCGCAGGCCAAGAGGAGTTCAGCGCGATGCGGGAGCAGTACATGAGGACTGGAGATGGCTTCCTTATAGTCTACTCAGTGACAGACAAGGCCAGCTTTGAGCACGTGGACCGCTTCCACCAGCTGATCCTCAGAGTCAAAGACAGGTGGGTGCTGGTGCTCCCCAGCCCCACTGCAGGCTGTACCAGGGGTGGTTGCGTGTCCCCCCGGCCTGTGACCTCTGCATGTCCCAGGGTGATTCCTTGTGTGCTCTGTGTAGGTTTGTAGATCTGCATGTGGGAATGAGAAATAATTTACCTTTTCTGATAAGCATGTAGTTAGTGCTTTCAATGTGGAAAAGCTTAGTGAGTCCTATGATGAAGTGAAAATGGTTTTGGAAGGGAGAAGCTCCAGCCAGAATGGAGCTAACAAACCCTAAAATGTCCTACATGATAAGGGCCTGGGAGCAAGTGTCTTGAAGGGGAAAACACCTTGGTTCAGGAGGAGCTCTGTTCCTTAAAAAGGCTTTAATGCAGTTAACTCATCGTACTATGCAGCAATGAATAAAACATCTCTGTGTGAGTGGGTAAAAGCAAGACAGGTTGCCTGCTCCTTTCCTTATGCGTGCGTGGGAGAAGGTAGCGCTTAGGGCTTAATCGTGGTGAGCGATTGCGTCCTGGCAGACTTAAAGGAAGCTGCCAGGGCTTTATCTTGCAGATAACTCCCTCTTCCCATCCCGCTTCGAGAGATGATGAGTCCTTTCGCACTGGGTGGGGTGTGAATTAAACTCTTATACGTCTGCAGCTTTGAAACGCTTAGTTTTTTCCATTCATAATGGCTTTTAATTATGGAAGTCATCAAGAAAAGCCACCAGAGGGTTCAGGCCTCGTTGCTGGCTTCCTTTTGCAGTTCTGAATAACTTCCCCACAGGAAGGGTGGGCGCGTATCATGTGAGGTTCACAGCTGACAGCTCTTCCAGTAAAGCATCCAAAGCAGAGTCCACAAGAGTGGAAGGTAAAGGAAAATCCGCCCTTTGATTTCATCTAAATGAACAAAAATGTCAGTCACTCAGCCTGCCTCCTGGATAACAACGGCGTTTCCTTCACTGCCAACTTAGCTTAGGGCAAATTCAATCTGTTTTGGAGAGCTGAGGAAGACAGGACTGTGTTTCCTCTAACCTGCTACAAACAGACGTTGGTTTTATTTAATTTAGCTTCATGAAAATAAGATGTGGCGTTCATTGTTTTGCTCTGGACTGAAACTTCTACCCCTCCTTGTGCCGTACGAACACAGCAGCAGCATGTGAGAACCAGGAAGTGAAACTGCTTTTGTTTCCCTGCGCTGGAGTGCATAACACCAGGAGTAACACTTCATCCAGAGCCTGAGATTGTTCATATTGCTGTGATTTTCTAAACAGCACAAAAAAAGAAACTGTCCTGCCAGGCCTGTGCTTAGCTAGGAGCAGGACATCGCCCAATTTTCAAACTAGCGGCCAGTTTTGAGGGTTTAAAATCCAAAGGAATTGCAGGCTGCTGCTTTAGTAGAGCTGCTCAAAGCCTCCGTCCCCTTTCTTTCCATAACCTTAATTACAGTAAAACTTCCAACTATAGTAGCTTTGTCCAACTAGCAATTGTACAGCTCACAACAGGGAACAAAGTCCCCATAGAGTTTTATGCCTGATGTAAACAAGGCAAATGAGGTGCTGTCCAAACGTAATCTCTTTCTTATCGATGTGCCACAAGCTAAAAGGAATCAAATAATTCACACAAGCGAGCGTTTTGCTCCAGAATAATCAGAGTGAAGATGTATCAGTGCTCAGGTATTAATGTTAAATCAAATCCACATTATCAGAATGAATAACTGTAAGAACCATTTAAAATTCAGAGTGCAGTACAGTGTATTTCCAGCCAGAGCAACAGGGCAACGTGCCAGGGAGAAGATGGAGGCCTTACCGTCTCGATGAAAAATGACACAAACTCTGTTTGAAAATCCAGGAAAGTCTTTTATGCAGCAGCGAGTGTGGCCAGCTGCTCCTTACCCCAGTAAAATCAGCTCTGTTACAGCAGAGAACATTGGAACCATTTTAGGAGGGTTTAAAGCTAAATATAAGAAAGCAATGCTGCAATAAACATGCGTGATCAGAAGTTACCTCCTCCGTCCTAGCAGTGGGTAAAACCCACAGCTTTGCTCTGTGTAATGCAGCTGGGGGAGAGGCTCTTGTGTGGAAGGTGGGGTGGGATGGAACTGCACTGCCAGCATCTCCCAAAGCATGAACTGGGTCAGTTCAGTCACCAGAGCTATGAGGACTCTGCCGGGGCAGAGGATGATCCACAGTCCTTGTCAGGAAACCCTCACATGAGGCATGCTGTGGATGAATGGGTCTGTTCACTTGTGGTGTCTGAAGACAGGCGCTTAGATACCTGGCAAAGTTCAAGAAATAACAAGCAGCATTATAGAGTGAGATGCTCTTGGTACAAAAGGACACTTGTTCACCAGGCTTTTGCTCTGGAATTATAAGCAGGAGATGGTAAGTAACAGCATCTGGAAACACAGCAAAAGTCTTCCTTTCACTCCAGCCTTCTCCCAGCTACCCCTGCCAGTCTTTCAGTTGGTGTTGGGGTAACAGGAGTCATTTGGCATCAGTTATTTTATTCATGATATGATGTCTCCCTAAGTGCCACCTCCACAAGTCTGTCTTTTCTTCTCCGTAGGTGCTCTCAGTGAATGAGCATTGTTCTGTCCACCACCAGGACGTGAACTAGTTCCTCCAACCTCTTTACTTTGCAAATGACTAGAAGCTGCTAAGATATGCAGTTATGAGATACCTTAACTGTTACAAAAGAGCCCTATTTTCCTGTTCACGATCTGCTTCCATGCCTTAGTTAATTTCCTTTTATAGCAGCAGACTAATTCTGTAGTTCTTCAGCTAGTTAGATCTTCAGTCCATTATCAAGTATTGCAGAAATGATGGCACTTAAGTCCCTGAAGCGCCTGCAAATAAGGGTGGATGCATGCAAGATGTCAAGGTAAATTTTTATGATATGAACGTGCATAGTATGTGTGGCTCAGTCTGATGGCTGATGCCTCTATGATCTTTCTTTATATGTTATGTGGTATGTCTGTAGCCAAAAAATGATCGATAATATCAGCATTAGAAAATGAAACTTAGATTCAGCATTTTGTATTGTAGTCTGCTATTAATTGTTTTTGTTGTTTGTTTGTTTTTCCCCAGAGAATCCTTTCCAATGATCTTGGTGGCGAACAAAGTTGATCTAATGCATTTACGGAAAATTACAAGAGAACAGGGAAGAGAAATGGCAACAAAACATAATGTAAGTTTGCAGGACTGTTTAATTGCTCATTGTAAGTCCCATTACAGGCATTCAAAATGGAATTCTCTGCTCATTTGGAGCTGAATTAAAGTATTTTTCTTACAATCGAACATTTACAATTGCACTGTTGACTACCACAAAGCAGTAGCTTTAAAGTTCCCTTTGGGTAGGGTCAGTTCATCATTGAAACTAGAAGCTCTGCTGCACACCAGGCTATAGCAGATATGTGGCCATCATGAAACCACGTGCACAAGCTGTCTGCAAGTGATGAGAAAAGTGAATGTTCAAAATGAGGGAAGAAAGCACACCCTCTTGGAGTGAAAAAGCAGTCAGGAATTAGGAATTATACCCAGGTGTCTATATGAAGTAGGCTTGTTAAAGATAATGAAGTTACAGGGCTGTAAAGCCTATATAAATCTGGCCTACCATCTTAGATCTGCATTATTCATACTGTAGTTTAGCCTGAGAAATTGGTCTTGGTTTGGTGTAGATCACATGGTACTCCACTAATCACCTCTAAATGCCAGAGCATACCCAGGGGGAAGCAGCAACTCCCATAGGAGGAACTTAGTGGAAAGGTAGAGGCAAACAAGCCTGAGACCTTTTGGCAGCTTGCTGTGCCTAGATGGCAAACTGTGATGTGTTTCTAAACAAGACACAATGGGAGTTTGTCAGGGCAGGTCCATCCCATGCCCCCTCCCCAAGGAAGCTCAAGAACAAGTACACCTAAGACACCAACACAACACATTGTACTCATCTGTAGGTATGCGCTTTGTAAAAGGATGTGTATGCAAATACTTTATCAGAAGGCAATTCTATAAATCTTCCAGAGTGCTGGACAAGCACTCTAGGAGGCCCCACCTGTCTGTCAGACTTTGAAGGAGATCATTTTAAACTGAAGGGGAATTGTAGTCATGAAATATTCATGCAGTAGTCCTAATAAAACGTGGCAATCAAGACTTTTTGGCAAGTGCTCATCTTTCAACAACCCTTGTCTATTTTCATGTCTGCAAGCACAACTTAGGGGAGAGAACATCTGACTACACAAAGTCTATGATTACTCTTCCCCAAATCTGAGCTTTCTGTGAGCATGAATGTGTTGATAGCAGTGTCATGACAGCACTTTGTTTACTGGTATTTCTCCAGTCTCTTAGGCACCCAATTTCGCCAGCCCTAAGGTTTTTCATTTTGAAACTAGTTTGCCCCCAACACATTAGCTGTTACAAATCTCTTTTGTCATGTACTTCTCTCCTTCAGATTCCGTATATAGAAACTAGTGCCAAGGACCCACCTTTAAATGTTGACAAGGCCTTCCACGATCTCGTTAGGGTAATAAGGTAAGCTGCAAACACTTGGCTCAGTTAGTGTCTGTACATGGGGCATGCAGGAATCCTGGTCTGGGGAGCCAGGAGATTACTTTTTGGGGCCAGAGTGCGGTGGTTTGGTTGGGGGTGGGGGATTTCTGGGTTTTAAGTTTCCTTGTTTTGTATGTGTTTATAGATGTTACTAACCAGTAGTTTGCCTTTGCAAAATATCAGTATTAGGCAGTTTGTCAACTAGCTGTGGCCATGACAAAAATATGTTAGTCACTCAGCAATGCAAAACTTGCTGTAATAATTGGCTTTAAAAGGCCAACATTAAAAGCTTTGGGCTAGTAGTGTGGGTTTTCATAGTATTATCATCTCAGGGTCTCGTGTTGCTCTAAGTTAAAAGGACTGGCTCTAATTTTGTAGGTAACTTTTGCTCATTAAATGGAAAAAAAATAAGCCATTTTATATGAGAGACAGCATGACCTAATGGCTAAGCCACAGGTTTCCTCCTCAGACAGCAGAGGTTTGTTCCCAGTTTTGGCACGAGCTGCCTTTGTTCGCTTTGGCAAATGCCTGCTCTCTGGGCGAACCCAGCTCCCGCTGCTGTCGGCAAGGTGCTGCCGTCCAAAATCCTGGCTGCCCCGCAGGAAAAGAGCTGTATGCACATCTCAGCATCTCAGCTGATAACCTCACATCTCTGAGAAGATTTGTTTTTCTCTGACATGGGTTGTCTGCCAGATTTTTTGGGGCCTTCGTTTCTCATGTTTTGGGAGGGTGCTGAGCTGAGATAATGCTCCTCCCTGCCATGCAGTCAAAGTGCCTTGCTCGACAATTAAACCATGAGGCATTTATTCACAACGTATCTGTACTTGTGAATATCTTAGCACAGCCTCGAGTCAGCCTCCATCAAAAGCAGATGGTACTGCCCACTCTTCCCACGTATCTGAAAAGCAGGGGGCAGAAAATCTTTGGAGAGCTGCAGAGCTGAGTTGGAAATGTCCCAAGCTGTTTCCCAACTGTTCTGGAACTCAGCATTAGTTGGCCAGATACTCCTTTTTGTTACAGTGAGCTCTTACCACAATCTATTCTATTCTGAAAAAAAAAAAAAAAAAAAAAAAAAAAGGAAACACAGCAAAAATAAGATGGTAAGGCTCTGTTTGCTTTCTCTATATAATGTGGTTTCAGACAGGCACAGGCTGGATAGAGCATTTTAATGATCCAGCACTAATTTTTAGCCCTGAAAATGCACTCCATAACATCACAAATAGGTGACCTATTCCTCAGTTCCCGAGTAGTTACAAAGAGTTGTTGCCAGCCACATGAGACCCCTTCTGAACACAGATGTTCACAAGAGCTTGAACTGTAGTTGAGACTTTTATAAGGAGCAGCTGAGGTCCCTTGGTTTGCTCAGCCCAGAGCAGGCCGAGGGGAGGCCTCATGGCGGCCTGCAGCTCCCTCACGAGGGGAGCGGAGGGGCAGGCGCTGAGCTCTGCTCCCTGGGGACAGCGACAGGACCCGAGGGAACGGCATGGAGCTGGGACAGGGGAGGGTCAGGCTGGGGGTTAGGGAAAGGTTCTGCACCCAGAGGTGGTCAGGCACTGGGACAGGCTGTCCAGGGCTGTGTTCATGGCACCAACCCTGCTGGAGTTTCAGAAGTGTTTGAACAACTCTCTCAGACACATGGTTTGATTTTTCGGGTGGTGCTTTGTGGAGCCCGGAGTTGGACTCCATGATCCTTGCAGGTCTCTTCCAGCTCAAGATATTCCTTGGTTCTAAGTTGGAGAGCAGAGACACATTGTGTGATCTGGTTATTTGCCACAATGCAACTTTGCCTGGTCTTTGGACATTGCAAACTGTCTGCAGCCATAGGATGGTATCGCCCACCAAGCACCGCTTTTCTTTTCCTAAGTGAGCTTTACCAAATAAAATGTAAATTTACAACTCCCTAATAAATATGCTATTCCTGGAATGCTTTACTAATTCACAAGCTCCTGAGAGCCCATGATAGTTTGCAGGGTGAGGACTCATTCAGTGTTGGCACACTTTGTGCTCTTTGCACTTGGCTGATACCCACTTTATGTAGCTTTTTGGGGTTGTTGTTGTTGTTGTTTTTCAAGAAACTGTTGTCTGAAAGTAACCCAGAAAGGACTGGGTGACAGTGCTTGCCCAACAGATCTTTTAAAATTCCTCATACACCTTTTGTGCTGCAGCAGAGTATACACAAGCACCATCACAGCAGAAATCTTGAATGGGTGCAGGACGTGGTTTTCTGGACCTCTAAAACCATTCAAGAATGCTTGTGGCTGCTCAGTGTTTGTTCAAATTAAAGTATTTTTTGATTTCTGCTTTCTTACTCTGAGCTTTCAAGTTTCATGTTTTTCGTGCCAGCAGCCTTCATACTTGCTGAAAACAAGTCTTGCTAGTCAAAGTTGAGTTGATTTTTTTCAGATTGTTGCAAACATTTGAAAGTTGAGGCTGTAAGAAAAACATCAAATAACACAACAATGATTTGTCTCCAAACTTTGTCTCATTCTGCTCCAGATAATGTGGTCTAAACACTCAGCTTAGTGCCTGACATATTACACAGCAAAAGAGGCTGGTGTTGAGCTATTCAAGCTCTTAGGTTTGTTATTTAGACTCGGAGTCTGTGGAAGCTGCCTGTGTTCATATGGTTTATCTTGCTATGAAATCTAAGACTGCATGTCAGGTGTTTGAACTACAAAGCCTTTTTCTATTGAATTTGCAATGCTGGGCTGACTTGAGTGGCTGGTGCGAACAGGTACAACTCCCCTGAAGCCAGTGCACTTTTTGTCACAATTGCAGCATGACAAGACTGGGTATAGCTGATGGTGCAGAAGTGTCTGTATAGCACCAGGTGAGGATCTGACTCATCATTTAACCATCAAGCCTCTTTTAAACAATATGACTGAGCAATATCTCATCTTAATGAAAAGGGAGAAGCCATCAGCAGAACATCAGATGAGATGGAAATAGTATTTTAGAGGTTGCTCACAACCCACCTGACTGATGGGGGCTGCTGCAGTGCAGTGCAGGAGGGCAGGCAGCTGTGTGTTTCTGATAGCTGATTTCAGGCAGCCAGGAGCATCTTCCTGGGGCCAGCCCCAGACAAAGGCTTTGGGCTTGCATCCTGCTCCCAGTGCACTGGTGCACATCACAACTTCCAGGAGAAGGCCAAAACCTTTTTAGCAGCAAACACCATTTTTTATTACTATCTTTTGGAGAGAGGGGGGGGAACGTTACCAAGTCTACATCAGTGCAGTTGGCTGGGGGCAATACCACCTGAAAGGAAATCTTTCCAGGAAGGCCTGTTTCTTTGTGCACCCTGTATCAGTTTTGCCACCTTACCATAATGAGCACTAGCAGCAGTGTGGTGGATGATCCCTGTTTCCCAGGTGGGCATCCCTTGTTGATCCCTAGGAGCATCCCTACCTCCCAGGTGAGCTGAGCAGCACTCTGGCAGGGGAGGAGAAGCAGCAGTTCTCCCAGGACAGCTGGACTCATAGTCCCCTCTCAGGACATACATCCCTGCCGTTAGCCTTGATGTTTGCTTATGGTTTCTTTCCTCTTTCCTCACAAAGGGAGGTGGTTGCTGCTAACTGTGTAGTATGAGAAGAAACCAGGTGGGGGTGAAAGGGTATATGGAGATGAGTATTATATGCCAATATATAGAATCATAGAATCATGTCCCAAGTTGGAAGGGACCCATAAGGATCATCGAGTCCAACTCCTGGCTCCACACAGGTCTACCCAAAAATTCAGACCATATTGACTAAGTGCACAGTCCAAGCACTTCTTGAACTCCTACAGGCTTGGTGCTATGACTACGTCCCTGGGGAGCCTGTCCCAGTGCATGACAACCCTCTCAGTGAAAAACCGCAGCTATGTATATATGCACCCTAAGGTGCCTTTCTGCTGGCTGCCCAGGGTTCTGGATGCCAACACCTGAGCCAGCCTGGTGGCTGCTTGTGTCTCACCTTATTTTCTTTCCTCCCTCCCTCCCAAAACAGGCAACAAATCCCGGAGAAAAGCCAGAAGAAGAAGAAAAAAGCCAAATGGCGAGGGGACCGAGCCACAGGCTCCCACAAACTCCAGTGTGCCATTTTGTGACGGGAGCTCCCGGGAGCACCTTGGACGTCTCCCTCCTCCCCCTGACCCATGGCGAGGTGCAGCGCGAGGCCCTGCTGGGCTCCCAGCGGCAGCTCTGGCTCAGAGGAGGCGGCTCGAGGGGTCCGGACCCCGGGGTGATCGGCCGGAGGGGCTGTGCCTGGGGCGTCACAGGAGCCACGCTAACAGGAGGCAGAAGGAAGTGGCAGGACCTCGATACTCGAACATCCCCAGCTCCTTCCAGAGGCCTCCATGGTGTTTGTTTAAAAAAAAAAGAAAAAAAAAAAAAAAGAAAGTGTTGGTTTTATCTGCAAACATTTCTCCTTGTGACCCGTTTATGAACAGCCATGAATAGCCCCATTTGGTACAGTCGTGAGTGTATGTGTGGGGGAAGGGAAGGGGCTTTTCTTTTCTTTTCTTTTCTTTCCCCTTGTCCTCTTCTTTTTCGTTGTTTGCTCAGCAAGCATTGGGTTGCAAAGAAACATGGCTGGGGTTAGATTTTTTGCACTGAACTCTCTCCTATGCGGCAGTGCCAAAACACGACTTCATATGAAAGTGCATAGATTTGAAGGAAGAAAATGAATTCCAGCTGCTCTGGGTGCTCCAGACATTGTGTCAGACCCTGGAGGGCAGCCAGCTCACAGACCATAAACTCCAGCTTAGGAAAGGAGGTTTGGGCTTGGATATTTTTTTTTTCTTACCCTTTGTCAAGAGGTTTTGTTTCTGTTTTGTAACTTGGGGCATGTCAAACTTAAGATGTTTTGTTAACCTGGAAGTATTTAAATTAAAGTAATTTACAAATGGAAGGGAATGTCATCTTTGGGGGAGGGGGAGAAGCAAAAATTGAACTGAATTTGTTTTCTGGGTGTTGAATTTCTCCCTCATAAATGTGTGTAAAGTGGTGCGATCTAAATCCCTCGTTAATATTCCTTAACCTTTCCCTGCAAAGCCACTCTTGGGTAGATGGATTGTTTTGCTTTTCCCAGGCTCATCTTGCTCAGAGACAAAAAAAAAAAAAATCTGTTTATAGGCTTTGGCTCAATGTTTCTTCATTTCTTCTCCCCTTCCTTGAGAGTTGATGACTTGAAAGGAAGAGGTGTTTGTAATATGGCTCAAGTGGGATGTGTCTCTTCATAAGCTTCGTATATCTAAAACCTTTCACTGAAAACAGCAGAGACTAAATATCTTTATGCTTTGCAAAGAGGCAAGGCAAAAAGAAAAAGAAAAATCTGCAGCAATTCAAGCTGCCAGGAATATGATTGTGCACATCCTGAAGGGAACACATCTTTTTTCACACCTTTACTGGCACCAAGAATTGTAATGACATTTTTTTCTTTAATTTAATGGATTGTCATCTGCTGGACTGAAGCCATCAGTTCCATTCACGGGGTCACCAACCTCCTTTGAAAGTAACGACTTGCTTTTCATCAGCTTGAATCCTATTCAAATATGCTTTATGGGCATGGCTTAAAATATTGGCAGAGTATAAATACTTGAGAGTTGTGTGTCTGAGCACAGAAAATCATAGCACTGGATATTAGGAGCCATACAAGATGGTGGATCATCACAAACTTAATTGTCTATGTTTGTCTTTGCAAATCTGTTTGCTGCTGGATTTCATTTCTTGCCTCTTTGCCAGGTCACCTTGTAAAGTGGGAGTTGGCTGCTGATTATGTTTCAGGTGAGTGCAGCTAATGAAAACATTTTCCTCATTTGTCCAGTCTTCATCACAGCCAAAATACAGCAAATGTCTGCAGCCATCTCAGCAAGCTGCTTAGCATCATGCTGGCTCACCTGCCTCTGCCCTTTTCTCTGTGATGACAGATGCCGGGGATGGATTACCGAGGGGGATATTGAAGGAAAATGTTTTTCCTGGTAAACTTGCAACGCCCTGTGACAACTAAGATCTGGCTACAGACCATCACAGTGTTTCTCCCACTGTAGTTTCCTCATTGGCTGAATTGTGGTGGCTGAAACCTTCCGGGTCAAATCCTGGCTCTTGAGACTTGCCATTATCTCTGAGGGGTGAAGATCTCCCTGTAGGCATCTCTCTCATTTGTTCCGCCTTCACATGGTGTCTTATGCTTACAACCAAAACAATTTGCTGTAAACCCATTGTTGCATTCCTGCCTGAATCCCTGTCTAGTCTGACTACTGGCTTTTTTTTTTTTTTTTTTTAATTACAAACAAGTAATGCTATGGGATCCCACACACAAGAAGATGATGGCATTTTCAGGGAGCTCTGCTAATACCCCCCAGAGTGCTTCCACTTAAAAATAACCCGATTTCTGCTGAAACCCCTCATCCTTATTATTTTTATCGAAACCCTTGGGAATGCTTGCCTGAAAACAGCATGTGTGCATCTTGAGTCACATCTGCAGGGTACTCAGCACTGCATGCTAGAAATTATCTGCTTTTTCTGAAAGCATCTTAATTGTTTCTTCAGCTTCTTTAGCAACTAACAGCTACTGCAGAATAACGTGGGGAGGAGGGGAAAGGAACAGATTAACAACTAAATATGCATAATGATAAAAGGGGGGGGGCGTGCCTCTTTTTTTTTTTTTTTTTTTTTTAATGTTAATTAAACTGTTAGAGCAAAGAGTGTTTTCCAGTAGGGATTGCATCTCTAATGAGTCTACGGTGCGCACGATAGGGAAGGGATACAAAGCTTTTTGCCATCTACCTCACCCTTTTGTATTCAGGTCTGTTATCAAACCAAGAGTACGGTTCCTCTGTGTGCAGCTCCTGGGACCTGGGTTGCAAGACACTGGATGGTGGCACTCCCACTATAGAAGGCACCCACCGTGCTGGTGGGAAGTTTATTTTTTGTATGGCACGTCCACTGGAAAGGGACTTTGCTGGGATCAGAGACAGTCGGGAAAAGGATCCTGTAAGGGTGTGCTTGGGGACCATTTTGTGAAGGTCTGATGGTTCAAATGGCTCAATGTCATAAAAAATAAAAGGCTACAGGCCTACAGGTGGTCGCCTAACACTGAACTTCTCTTAGCCATCACAGACCTCTCTTGGCCGTCTCAGACAAGGCAAAGCTGCTGAATGACAGCCTGGGTACACCTGAACAAACCATGGTCAGATGATGGTGCTGTGCAGGAGAGCAGCAGAGACAGAGAACAAGAGCTTACTGGGAGGCTGAGCTTGCTGGGTTTGGATCAGATGGTTCAGTTTAACAAGAAGCCATTGCAGTATGTTGCTCTGTTCCTTAATCTGTCATAATTAATTTTGGCTGGCTCTTTAAATCTACAGCTGTACTAGAATTTGTAAATTGGGCTAGGCTGAGGGTTTTAGACATACATTATGTGTCTAGTCTCAAGAGGAAATGAGCAGACGGCATTGTTAGGCATCGAGAAGACAGCACTGAAATATTGGCTCAGACTTCTGCTGCTGAAGTGCTTGGGAATGAGGCAAATGCCCCAGAGCTATACGAGCAGAATATAGAATATATTATATGAATAAAAATACAAATATATTTTTAAAGAGGCACAGCCTGTGGGCTACACTGGCTACCAGAGTTCAGAAATGTATTTACTCATGGTGCTGAAAGAGGGGTAGAAAGAAGTTTGGCATTGTAGGACTCCCCATGCCCCTGTGACAACTGTCACATCAACCGGTGTACCCAGAATTTGACAGAAGAGATCTGTCTGGGAACCCAAGTTCTTTTAACTGGGGTTGAATGGAGAGTCTACTGTAGGTTGGGCAGAAAGGCAGACTTTCAGCGCATGAGTGAAGTGCTGCAGTACATCACATCCAACACTGCAGAAAAGGAGATGAACACAGGGAGTGTTGCAGTGCTGGGACATAGCTCACTGAGCAGGGATGGGAGGTGTGCTGGGGAGGCAGTCACACAGGCTCCATTCTGTCTCACATGTGTATGTTTAATGGCATTCGAGGTGCCTCAGGGCATCCAAGGCATTTGCCTGTGACTTTCAGATACACCAGAGAGATCCGTGCCTTTCTGAAGCAACAGCTCACAGCCAGGTAATAATTCACTTGAGCATCCGAAATAGCTCTATAAGTGTATCTTCTGGCAGCTACTTGGGCCCGTGGTGGCTTGAGCGCCCTTCTCTATTTCACAGCAGTGCTCTGAGAAAAGTCTGTGGGTAGTCAAACTCCTCTTCCTCAAAGTGATCCCATGTGTTTTTTAGGAATCACCAATATATCAAAACATAGTCTAAAAGAAAAGTCCCCAAATTTGTGATATGAATTAGTTTCATCTTGCAGCCTGAGCGTTCTCACAGGCATCACTTGCACTTGTGAGTAATTCGGTGGTTGGCTATTGGGGATTCCACTGTTATTATGCAGGCTTTTTTCTTCTTTTTCTCCTTCATGCAAAGGCAATAAATATTTTATAGATGATCTCACAGACACAGTTTCACTTTTCTGGGATGACATGGGACTTGCAGCACTATGGAGTGGGGAGACAGCTCTGAGTGTGCTGGATCCTATGATGGGGATTGACAAGGCAGAGGTGTGCTCCAGGTTAGCTTTTGTTCTAACCACCTGGCAGCTCCCTGCTGCCTCCCTCCAGCTCCAAGGAGCTCCCTGTAGGTGGCCAAGAGGTCAGCAGGCCATGACTTCCCAGGGAAGGAGAAACACGCAGGTGCTGCATCACTGCTGCATGGGGTACCAGGGAAAGGGAGGCTCACCATCAGTGTGTGAGGCCCACTTGGTCACTGAGCACAGGGGTTAGCATTTGTTACAACGCTGTGCATGTCCAGAAGTGGTAGGGACAGACAAAATCACCTCATCTTGCTCTGATTTCCAGCCCTCCCCCTGGGGCTGTCCTGCAGCCCAGGGCCTGCACAGAGCAGTGTGAGCCTCCGCCTGGGTTCCTGGTTAGGTGCTGGAGCCAAGGAGAAAGGACCCAGACACTGGCCTGGATTTGCTTAATGAGAGAGCAGGAGGAGGAGGAAGGAGCCTGGGGAACTGGGCCTCTGTCCTACAGAGCCAAAGCCTCTGTGGGTCTGGGTAGATGACACCATGCCATGGTCAGGACAACCTCTGCCCAGAAATCAGCCCGGCTGAACAGATTACAAGCCGGCCCTTGGCCTGCCACAGGCAGAGCAGGTTATGGTGCAGCTCCTCTGACAGCAGCTCCTCTGCCTGCAATAGTCGTGCCTAACCAGGCCCCCGGGGCCAAGGCAGATTCGGCATGCCTCTTTGCATCTCGATAGTCCCCCATTCCCCCCGTTCCTGTCCCTGTCCCCTTCCCCTGCCCCTGAAAGTGGGAGCCATGGCGCTGGGAACCTGCTGAGCAGCCCAGGCACATGCCGGCGGGGCAGGGCATTCAGAAGGAGCTCCGCAATGAGAGCTGTGCTGTCAACAGCAGGCCCTGGGACGCGAACCGACAAAAAGCAGGAAATTTGAAGTGAAGGCTGATGCTCTGCTCACACAATTGTGGCGGCCGAACAAAGCACAATGGTGTGAGCTGGGGACAGGGTGCTGGCCGGCCCTCCCGCGGGAGCTTCCTGCCTTTCCCTCATCCTGCTTTCCCAAACTTTCCAAGAGCTTAAGCCGTTTTCTGGCATTGAATTTCCCACAGAGCCGTTCACAGGACTTTCTTCCCACGTTCTTGAGGTCTCCCTGTCTCCTCTGGCACCCTCTGGACAGAAGGGTGAGGGCTCTGGCAGGGGACAGCCTTGCCAGGAGGTGTTTCGTGGAGAAGGAGACACGCAGCAGGTGGTGGGGATAGCAAAGTATTCGTGACTGATGCTCTGCTGGCATTTGGGCAGTGTGAATGATGCTCTGCTAGGGCTTGGGCACTTTTACTCTAGAATGGAACAATTATTCTGGGAATATTCACATGACAGCTGCTGCCGTCCGAACAGAGAAATTGGCACTACTGATTCTGCAGTTCAGGACCTCAAAGTGTTTTTCAGCCATTCATGAATCGGTCCAGACCACTTTGCAGCTGGGACACTCGGAGGCAGCAGATCTTGTTCCATAGGTTGCAGAACAAGAGCACAGAGATCTGAACCACAGAGAAAGAGCAAGGTGCAGCTGGTGAGGTGCCGGAGCACCACACACTACTGGGACTCGTGCTCGGTTCACCTCAAACTGAGAAACCAACTAGTATAGACTTAGCTGAAGATAAATACTGAATGCTGAAAGAAGGGGTCCAAGGCCACCCATCCTGAGAGATTCAGTCCCCGATACAAACAGTAAATACCTACTAGATAAATACTTCTAAAAATGGCGTATTTGTCAGTATTGTAATTAATTTCTTTTTCCTAAGCAATCCATCTCCTTCCTAATTTGAGATTCAGATTATCACATTGTGGAGGTAAAACAGGAACGGAAAAGGTCACAAGTTCTGTTTCATATAGGGAAAAAAAAAATGTTTACTCTTTGTAAAGCACCTTTGGGTTTATTTACATGACTGCTTTGTTTTTTGTTATAGAACAAAAGCTTGCATCCTGCTTGTCCCACGCAGCCCCCAGTACCATCAACTGCAGCAGTGATGCAGGACAAGCAACCGAGCACCAAGCTGCAGCACAAGCCAGGAGCCCGCAGCTGAGCTGAGGTTTCCTTTCCAAGGGGCAGAGGCTAATTCTTGCTTTTAACGGGGCAGGTCCTTTGGCAGTGTTATCCTAAGGCACTGACAAACAAGTGCTGCTACCCACTGCTCCTCTCAGCATCCTGACTTTCAGAGCTGGCCGTATAAGTAATGTCATTAGTGCCTGTGCTGGATAAAGTGCCTCCTGTTTATCAGCCTGACCAGTGCTACAGGGAGGAAGGCTGTCTGTGTGTTTCCTATATTTTATTGCCAGCTAATGCCAGCTCACAGGGTTATTCAGCCCTAGCAAGAGTCTCAGTTGGGTTTCCTTTTACTGTGACTGGTATGGGGCTTGTAGCATTGAAAAATCCCTGGAGAGCCAAACAGCAGAAAAAGCTTCCCTAATGCATTAGTCCATTCTCTGTGACGGTAAAATCGCCCTAAAAATGCTGCTGAAAAAGTTGCTGAAGGGGGAGAATGTAAGAGACAACCCAAGCAATCTCCACTTGCATTTTTGGAAGATGCTTTTTACTATTGGCTAGTCAAATGCTTACCCCACAGAAAAAGGAAAGAAAAAGTGGAGGAGACAGCTTCAAACAACACAGAAGATTTCAAGTAGCTCACAGACTTTTTTAAATTGTATTGATCTTCCAAAGCCTGTTAGTTAGACTTAAACCATCATGCCACAGTGCTTACTGAGTAACTAAAACCTTTTGAGGGTTCACATTTTATTCTCCAGGAGATCACTGTAAAACAAAGGGCTGAAAAATCCCATTTGGATGTGAATCTTTATTATGGCTGTTAGGAAAGCTGCTGCTCTGGCATTAATTTGGGCAGATAATCAAATAAGTATTAAAGCACACAATTATGCAAAGATAAAATTAGCACAGAAAAAGCTCTAAGTTAAGCCAAAAGAAAACGGTTTAGAGAGACCGTTTGACAATGGCCTTTCAAATAAAATTAGAACAAAACACCAGGGTTACTTTATATTCAGGATTACAGATTGGCAGCCGTGCTCGTGGTACCTGGTATGTAAATATAGGGCGAGCATTTGTTTTATCCCTCGGAGGCCCCTGTGGATGGTAACTGGAGCCTTTCTGTTGAGCTTAAGCTTTGGGTCGGGCTCCATCACCTTCTGAGCGGGCAGTCCCCAGCTCCTTTCATCAGCAGCTTGCAGGAGGCGAAGAAGCAAAGCTCATAGCAGAACGGAGCTCCAACAGGAGCGCCGTTCAATTATGCCCTAACATAAATCTGTAGCTAATGCGCTTTTACCAGATGTCCTGATGAAATACTATTAAGAGCCGGTGTATTGCATTAATTAAAGTGAAATTTTGTAATGAATTCTTCTTGCAAGGCAGACCGGGGATGAAGCAGTGACCTACATAACCTCCCTTTGAAGCAGCTTCACAAAATGTGTCCCAGGCTGCGGCAGGAGGGCTCTGGGCACCGTGCCGGGGGTTGAGCGATGCCGCACAGCATCAGGCCAGCCTGGGGCCCCGTGCAGGCAGCACCCCGCAGCAGCAGCAGGGCCCTGGCCGAGGCAGGACGGCTTTCCAGGTGTAACAGGCGGCTTTTGAGCTCTTCCTGGCTGTTCTCGGCAAGCCAGCGGTCTGACCCTCTGCCATACAAACAATTAAATGTGCTTTCATTTGCATGGATCAGGCTTAGTCTGTGTCATTAAAATATAATCCACGATGCACAACAAAGGCACAGCTGGCAGGCTCAAACCCGTTTCAGCAAGCGTGTTAGGAGAGCAAGCACTGCATAGCTTGTGCATGGGGGGAGAGGGCAGGCAGAAGGGAGCCCTCTGTTCCTGGCATATGCTTTTAAAAGAGAAAACATGCCTGTGAATTCTGCTTATGCCTGCATTAGTACACTTTCATCTGTGCCCATGGTTTAAAAGATTAAAAGCTCCATATAATGTCCCTGTGCTTCAGCAGCGTGTGCTGCACGGCTGCAGCAAGGCGGGATTGAGCCAGTACATCCTAATTGCCTGCAAGATAATGGTGTCATTAAAGCCTCGTGCCCCTGTGAGCCTTGTGCTCCTCGACAGCAAAGATGCTTTTACTGCTGGTTTCATGGGAGCCCTCAGCCGCTGCTGAACCACACGTCCGTCCGCCCAGAGGTGCTGACAGGCTGTGCTCTACGCTTGCTTTATTTCCCTGCTTCTTGCTTCTCAAGTCAGTGGAAAGGGGAGAGCAACAGAGGGAAATGCAGACAAATGTTGATTTTTCATCAAAAAAGCCAGAATATAAATAATATTCAGTCAGAAACTGTGAGGGAAAAGCAGCTGCAATGCTTCCAGCGGCAGGACAGGAGTGTGCTTCTGGGAAAGGAGGTACATGCCACAGAATGCCAGCTTTGCTGGTGATCCTCAGTTCGGGAATTGTTTCAGCAGAAAAGCTGTGATCTGCTTCTTTATTCATACAAAAGGCATGCAGCCCTGCAATGACGCCTTAATTCACAGGACAATTTCAATTAGGAGATGACCTCACTTGAAAACATTCAGTTCTGCTATGTAATTTATTCCTCCCTGCCTTGGTAACACCTCTACAAGGCAGAACGATGTTTATGCAGGTAAATTGATCACATGTGAGTTCATGGGGGTGCGTTATTTCTTTTCACCTGCATTCCCAGCCCCACTGTGCTTGTGCTTTGGGAATTGCCCTTCTGCTGGCTCTGCCTTGCTCAGTTGAGCATTTTGTGTTTGCTGGGGTCAGTGATAAAAGGCCACCCAACAGTGACAGTGACAGGCAGTGGTGGCATGCAGAGATATTGGATTAATAAGTGTTTTCTGCATTTTTGCCGTACAAAACTGAAATGACATATATTTAATGTCTAAGAACTAGTGTGAGTGATGTCTGCTAAGCCAGTACAGTGGGCTGCTTGCCTTGCTGAGGGCCTGCTGTCCATCTGACCTCATAAAACCATTGCAGCTAAATGGACTCTCACTTATGCTGAAGGTACTTAAGGTAAGCCATTACCATATAATCCCGAGTGCTCACCAAATGCATGCATTACGGATAAAATTGCTTTGCAGTGCTGGTGCAGGATACTGCCGAGTGGAGTACTTGTACTTTGCAGCACAAGAGTAAACCAGCACTACACAAATTGGTGCCCAGATCATGTTTCCTTTCACGTTTTCCTTCTTTTCTGCCCCTCATCCTCTTAGCCTTTGTGCCTCCATCACTAGGCTTCCATCTCAGCCCCAAGAGGCTCATTCAGGACCCTGGCACAGGCAGCGCCCAGCCGCAGACCTGCAGCCTGCAGAACACGAAGGCAGAGGTGCAGCCAGTATGTTCACAATAGGGGATGGTTTTCTTCTTGTTATAAAGGAGCAAAGCACAAACGGCAATAAATCCATGAGCCTTTTGGCTTAATCCCATCTCCGACACAAGAAAGAAAACCCTGCCTGACAGCCACAAGCTCTCTGGGAAGAGTCGGCTCTTCCTATGTTTCCCTAACTATAATTTTACTCAGTCATGTGCTGTCATCCTCCAATCCTTCTCCAGTGTCACTTGAAAAAATCTGTTGTCGATTATAATGACAATGCACTGAGGATGGCTTGCAGTGGAGAATGGCGCTTTATAGCAGCCGGCTGTGACAAATCTGGGCTGCCAGAGAACATTGTGTGTGTCCTAGAGATTAAAGCTTTTAAAATAAAACCCTCATTCTCATTCCCTGGGGCTTTTTAATGAATTGCCACATGTAGCAATGCCTTAAATGAAGCATCAGTGATTAGCCATGTACCCATCTGACTGTGGCTCGCTGCGAGGTATTTGTGAAATAAAATCAGGGCCAGCACCCTGTGCAATGCAAACCTGCTTGAAGAGCTCTGCTGATCTGCTGGTGCTAAAGGTACCCCCAGCTTTAAAGGCAACGATGTCGTAGTTACCAAAGGTGCAAAAGCTTTCAAAGAGGTGGGATTTTGGATACTGCCCCATGCCCTGAGCCACACACCAGTTGCACCACAGTCCAGGAAGCAGGCTGAGAGCAGCAGGTGCCACCCTGACCCCAGGATTATTTGGACACATGGACAAAGGGAAATCATGGCTCACGCTGCTGGCAGGAGCTGGTATAAGGCCAGGAGGAGCGGTTCTGGCAAGTGATCCAGGGGAAGCAGTTCCTCTTGGACCACACGGGTACGTGTCCGTGAGGCTGCCCAGGGTCCCCTCGCCCAGGGCTCCGGGTGCCCAGCTGCCCAGGCTGGCCGATACCCAGCCATCTGTGAGCTCAGAGCTGGCAGCCCAGCATGCTTCCTCGCTGCCGGCCCCATGCCCGTCTCCTGTTGCTTATGGGCTTGCCGGCAGTCAGGGTAGATCTGGGTCAGCATCTTTCCGCAGCATTTCTCTTCCTTTCCTGTCTTGGCCAGCAGAAGGGGATGTGCCAAGACAGCACTGAAGAGCCATTGAGTGGTGAGGAACGACAGACAGGGAATGGCAGGTTTTGGTTTAACTATGCAGAATCTGTGCATGAATGTACAGACACACAGAGCATGAGCCGGCAAATTTCAGTAAAATCAGAGCCTGATACATGTGTATGAATATGTCGTTTCCTCAATGTATTGCACAGATCCATCTGAGTCAGTGGGAAACTCAATGTTTGCTTTTCTACTGTGGTTAATAGCTTCTCAGTTTTTCATAATTTTAATACATTAGTATGAATGCATATATGTAGCAACCTAAGGTTAAAACCTTACTTAGAACCAATGCAACTCTGACTGTTGGGAAGTTCACAGAAGAAAACAAACAAAAAAAATCCATCTTATCCCTATCCCCTATCTCAGAAAACGTGCAGGAGAACTGGGATGAGTAAAAGCTCTTGTTAGTTCTCTCATGCTTTGCTGTTAGTAATTGGTTGATATTTTGGGGATGGAATAATCTGTGGAAGTTGCTTTCTGTAGCATGCGTTGCTAACCCTGTGGTTTCTTAAGAAGATCCTTTTGAAATTAGACACAGCTTCTGGAATCTACTCAGACACTGCTTTTCAAGCCAGTGGCATTGTATAAGCATCATCAATCATGCCACTGGCTCTCATTGCTACTGTACATCGCCCTTCTACCTGGTCTGAATTCCTAATTGACCTGGGCTCACCACTGACCGCCTCGAGGAGCGCGGTGGGGTGGGTGCGGGGTTCAGGGCTTCTACAGCTGGAATCTGGAGGCTTTCTTGCAAATTGCACTGATAAAGTCAATTTCCTGGAGAAAACAGACACAAAGCAGTTGGTAGCAGGGTGAGTAAGAGTCGGATGTGGTGGGGTATGAGATGTACCAAAGTATGTACGGCTGGCTCCATTATCATCAGACCAGTTGGCCTGGCAGCTGCTCCTATCATGTGTTTCAGGCTCGTGCGCTGTAACACAAGCACATGAGAAGTTATTTGGACAGGAATGGAGCAGATAATTCAAGAGACAAGACTGATTTTCTGATTTAGGTACAGAAGAAGCTCTGTGAAATGTGATTTTTGATGAAGGTTTTCTCTTACTCTGCCTAGGAAACCACTGCTGCTCTCCCTTTCCTGCAGCCCTCATTTTACACCTAACTCTTTATTACAGTGAGCAATGTTAAGAGGGTGAGAGCACCCCATGAGCTGGTGACCCCAGGCACAGCAATGGGCAAGCAATGATGGGCCACGGCCCTGTTCAGCTGCAGGCACAAAATCCAGGGTGGCTTGGAGCTACCTTTGCATCTCAGGTACAGAGAAAGCACAAACAGGAGCTCAGTTCACATATAGAACATTTATTACATATACAGGACATTTATTTCATTGTTTTGCATCCCCTGTAGCCCCCTACCTCACTTATATTAAGCACTTACACATGCTGCTGGAAGCCAGGGCAGCTGTACTCATCTATCAAAGCCTGTCAGCTTGAGAACATAGGCTCTGCCCATTAATTAAGCAAATGTAATGTGATTAGCTAAGGCTGTAAATGTTTCACTTAGCTACAAAACACTGAGCCTCACAGCCCTCATTTTCACACACTTGTGCAATCTTGGATGTTCCTCTGGGGCTGAGAGGTTTGTTCTCAAATTTCTGCATACGAGAGAAAATGGGAAGATGTAATAGAAAGTATTGGGGATGAGTCTTACTTTGTACTCTTTAAGTTGCTGTTTGAATTATAGGAACCTGAGGAAGAAGTTAACTTCAGTGCTTCTTTTTTTCTAAAAAAAAACAAAAACAAAAAACACTTCTGCCTACCTTTAAAAATGGATGTAACAAGAACTGCTGGAAACTAAAATTTGGTAAGAACGTACACCTTGTTTAAGCTTTCTACATGCTTTGATGAAAAATATATACTACTTAACGTTTAAAGGTCTAAATTGGGGTACTTTAGGCTGTCAAGCTGAAAGCACATAGAACATTCAGTGAAAGCTGGGTGTAGAATAAGAAAATTCTTGGAGTTAGAATAGTATGAACAAGACCTACTTAAGGACTTAAAAACCTAGTGCAGGATAGAGGTGTCTAAATCCAATACTGTGATCCTGAAAAGCCTTGCTTTGGCTTTTGGCAGACTTTCAGGATGTGTGAAACCCAAAGGCACCTCCCTGTTTCCCCAAATGTTCACCGTCATTGTAACTTCTTGCTCCCATCCTCAGCATGTAACAAGCATCCACAGTTCTTTGGGATCCAGCAACTTAGCATTCCTTTCCCTAAATCCCCATAGCAGCTCAGCCTGGTCAGCATGCACTAAGAATACCCCAGACAAAGTGGCTGTGCCTACACAGACAAATCAGGCCACTCTCAAGCTTCTAAAAGGGCTTCCCACCGGCTTGCATCCACACATGGTTCACTGAAAGTTAGGCTCAGTGCCTGACGTATTGCCCTCAGTGCTTGGGATCAAAGTTGTGGTGCATCCCATGCTTTCATGTGGATGTGAAAAATAGCCTGGACTCAAATCAGAAGAGTCATTTCCTGAAGCCAAAAGCTTTTAAACAAACCATTCCACCAAGCTCTGATATACTATGTGTAATCTTTTAGATGACCCAAATTGCCAATTTTGTTTCCAAAAATCTGCTGTTTTTTTCTCCATACAAGAAGTTACCATCATAGTAGGCAAGGCAAGAGTGGGGATGTGTGCCTGGTGAGCTCCTCTCCTGCAAAACAAAAAGCTTTATGGAGGCTGCGGTAAGGCTCTGCAACCGCTATGTCATTCACAGAAATGTCCTGAGGGACACTGAGAAGAAAATGTTGCTGGAAAGCCTTTTACCTCCCTACCTGCAACAGGCCAGAAAGCTGCAGCTCTGGGCTGGCAGCAGGGAAGGGGTGGCAGTCGGAACATCGTTCCTCTGTCAGGAGGAGGTTCTGCCACACCACCATATGCCCTACACTTTCTGTGGGCTTGGTATCTTAAAAGCAGGCTGACTGCCCCGGCCTTTCCCCAGGGAGCACTTTTGACTGCCAAGGGGAAGCGGGCTGCTGTTACAATGATCACCTCATCTCATCTAGGTGAACGCGGGACTAGATGTCAGGTTAGCCCCTGGGAAGGCCTGCAGTGCTTGAGACCAGGCTGGGTCGCTGTGGAGGCCTGTTTGTACAGACAGGGCCACGAACGCGGCTGGGCTCTTCTCTGACAGCCGGCTGTCACAGCAGCTGGAAGGGACACAGCAATGCCACATTTTGTAGAGCTCCTTCATGCTGGGATCAGCAAGAAACAGGAAGCCAAGTGTTAAATTGCTTCTTGGCTGAAAGGGATTCAAATAGCTCTCCCTGTGGAGACAGTGCCTCACACAGGCATGTGTGGGCTGTTGAGTGGAGTAATTCCCCATCTCTTAGGCACTAAAAGTGGAGAAAAGGACTGCCAGGCCTACATGCACTTGCAGAAGAGGATGCAACACTGGAGTTTCATGTTTTGGGCCCTCACCTGGCTGTTAGTGTACCCAAGAGTTCATAGGACTGATCAGTTACTGCAACATCTCCCAGCAAGTGGCTGCAGGTGTCTCAAGCCCACCAGCAGTCACAGGGTGACTTTTCTTATGCCGTTAGACCCAAGTCCTCAAAGGTCATTTCAGTGACCATAAGATACTGAAACAACTCCAGGAGCGTACAGATCAGTACCTTTCAAGGACAAACAAGCTATCCACCTGATTTCTGAGGGCACATCAGCACTGGAAGAGATGCCAGGCAAAGTAATGGTATTCTAACAAGCTCCTAGGAACCTGGATCTAGTGAAAAATGTGTCAGCCTGATGCACAGGATATTGTGAAGCTCTACCAGGTGCCCTTCTGCTTCCCCAGGCAAGATGCTCTGAAGTGTTGATGCCTCAGTGGCATTTAGATGGCTGAATGCTTTCAGAAATTTGATCTCCACCTTCCTGAGAAATGGGAACTTTTCCCTACAACTCATGCTATTGAGGTTTAGCCTTCACCAATAATACCAGAAGCCTAAATATTTTATCCAGAGTACCCAAACAGCCTATTTTGTACCTCAGTTTGATGCTGGCATTCAGTTAATATTAATGTAATAGTTCCTTTAAAAATATTGTAATTTACCAACACAGTCACCGAAGAGCCATTCATAACTTGTATATATAGTTGCAATTCAGCATGTGTTGTGAGTATTTTATAGGGTTAGTCCTAACATCACAAGCTAATAATACTGAGAGCAGGGAGATGGGTAAATCACAGGGGACACTACACTCAGTATATAGCTAACAGTGATTAAGTAGTCTGCTTTCAGAAGAAAGATAAGGGCCAAAAAGAATAGGTCCCTCGATAACATCAGGTAATTCTTATATATGGTCCTTCACGACACAGGCATAAATCACAATAAGACCCATCTGCAGATCTAAGGGGTGAAATCATAAATCCTGCTTTATAAATGAGACCTGCACATTTGATAGTGTGCACTGCTCCAGATTTACAGCTGCTGTAAATGATGTACCAAGGTTCACAAACCCATTTGCACTCTCTGGCTGGGAAGAAGAAAGTAGTCAAGATTTTCCAAGGAAGGCAGATATATTTCAAGATATACTCAGAAATGAGAGGGACTCTGTATGCAAGTGAGAAACTGATGCTTTACACACACTTGTCATATCCTGACTTTACACTTGAGCCTCTCTCATCTGGCCCCAGTTGCCTTACAGCCATGGCCCTGGGTTGTGCCTTCCCTTTTGCTCCTAGGCCTGACGGGTAAATACAGCTGATAGAGCCCAATGACCAGCTTTGGCTGGTTGCTGGAGCACACCAGACGCAAATAAAACCTTTCATGTTGGTCAGGAAACCTGGCTGTAGCTTTGCATGCCATCTCCCATTGGGGCAGTCCAAAAACGGAGTGTTCATTTAAGCAAGTGCAGGACTGGGAGCTGGAGGCTCCAGCATCTCCACTACCTGGGTTATGGTCCATCTGCTGGACAAAGATGGCCAAGTCAACTGTTGTCTCATATGGGCTTTAGAGGGTGCATAGTCCTCAGGACAGGCTCATCTCCCTCCTTGTTTGGAAGACATTTGGAACATCCTGGACTTCCTAAAACCTTTACACTTAGTGTCCATTAAGTTGTGAAACACCCAGACTGCTGGTTTAGGCAGCCAGCGATGGGGCGCTCCCTGCAAGGGCTTTCACTGCAAAAACTCTCCTCACCCCTTCCTTTTATGCAACTTTATTGCAAACTTCCAGCATGCTTTGCAGCTGAGGTTAGAGCAGCCTGACAGCACTAACTTCTCTTCCTGTTATGGTATTTCTGCAACAGCAAATTTACATTTCTATATAATTGAGTCCAGCAGCTTTGCCTCTTTCAGAGCAGCATGGAGCTCCCAGGCGTGATCTCTCTGTGTTTCCAAATGTCATCTATGTAAAGTTCAGTACCGCCTAAGCAATCAAACATGGTGCTGAGTTTTCCTCCAAAATGCCTCAGGGAATGAGCATAACTGAAATGTCAGCCTGAGGAAGAAGTGTCTCCCAAAGGGTGAATGGAGTTTGTGGAAATATGTACATTGTTTCTCTAAGGGCACCTGCCAGACACCTGATGATGCTTATAAAACTATTTTCTATCTGTCATCTCCCCAGAAATCTTTCTTTTGAGGCTAGTAAAAAAAAAAAAAAAAAAAAAAAAAAAAAAAAAAAA
>NC_048899.1:26620425-26625601 GCF_011077185.1 Oxyura jamaicensis | reverse complement strand
AAAATTACACTTTTTTTTTTTTTTTTTTTCCAGGTATACATAAATACAGCATTCCAGCTTTGTAACACAGATTCCTAAGACAACTGCATCTGCGCAGTCCCTCTGCCTGGCTATGGTAATCTGAATTTCTTGGCCATAGAAACACATGAGGCAGATGGATGGAGGCCTCCGAGAGAAAAAAGTTTCCATAAGCTCAATGCAAAAATCCATGACTGGAGAGAAGAGAAAATTTTTAATGCTTCTGTTGAGGGAAGAACAAGAGCTATCCCTTCTGCTCAGTGGCAGCTGGCTGTCGGCTAGCACTTATACCAGGCTGGCTTTTGGACTGCCAAAAGGCAAAAAAAGATGAGGAGGAACCTGGGAAGCTAGCTTAGAGGCTACATTGAGCTTCTCATTTTCTATACCCCTTTTTGACAATTAGCTGACTGCCACAAAATGCCAGGTGGCACCTGTTTCCTTCCTGCTGCCTGGGATGGTGCACCACTGCTTCCATTGCCTCATCAGCCTTTGTACCTTGGTTGAAAGCCCAGCTGCTTCTGTCACCTCCTGCCTGCTGGGAGCACGCAGATTTTTTTAGAAAAACCGGGCAAAAAATGACTCTTTTTTTTTCTTTTGCATTTAGAAGGTTTATGATTACATTTGACTTTTTCACACTCTTGTACCTCATTTCAACATTTCCATAGTGTAGTTCATAGCTAGTCCCTTTGCCTGAGTCAGCTGAAAGCTATTAAAATCGTCAAGCAATTCAGAACCAGTTACTGTTACAAGTAAAGCTGCTTTCTGACTGTCTTCTCAATTAGTTTTGCTGGCATTTGCTGCTAACAGGATCAGAATAAAACAGACTTTAAACCAGTTGTCTTCCTTATTTCCAGAGTTTCAAATCTAGGAGGGCTATTAACCGCTCTATTGTTCCACTCAGACTATCATCTCCTTTTATTTTCTCTTATTAGCAAGTACCACCAGGTGTTTACTGAGGGCCAGTCATGTGGCTGAGGCTTGCCTTACTGCCTGAGCTCTTGCTGGTCACAATCCTTGCCCAACATAACAGCCAGCCTCAGTTTGCTTGCTGAAGTGTCTCTGGAAGGTCCCAATAGCTGTGATGCTTTCAAGACAACATTTCATTATTGAATTTTACTCATTTTACCCAGCTGAATACGGGGTAAGCTTAGCAGGGCTGGTGCAAGCAGCATGGTGAAATGGGCAGCAATTGCAGTGGGGTTGCTCTTTGGTGAGGAAATATTTATCGTAAGCACTTGTCATGGATCCTAAGAGCTAGAGGAGGTAGGAGATGTGTCCTGTGGATTTGTAAGCCTGGCCCTGTGGAAGGGGGAGACCAGCTACCATGAATAACAGCAGCTGAGGGCTGTGTTTGCAGAATCACAGAATGGCTGAGGTTGGAAGGAACCTCTGGAGGTCCCTTTCTTTAACCTTTAACCCCACTGGAAGGCATCACCTGCTCTCCCATGGGCACTCATCAGAAATGGTGTGCTTCAGAACTTCCTCACCCACTGGCCTCTCCACCCATATTTCCCCACACGATTTGCTGGCAGGAGTCAGTGTTAACACCCCCAGCCAGGAAAAGCTGGTTGGAGTTGGGATGCATTACAGTTTCAGATTATAACTGATCTTCAAAGAGCACATTTAACGCTGCTACCTCATTTCCAACAGAAGCTGTACCTTCCAACCACCCTCCTCCATACCATCTGATAGCTTTCTGATGCTGCTACTTTCCCTGACGACTAGCGCCACAGCCTTATAGATATGCTGCATATCTAAATCCTGCAGGACCTCCAGGGTCACCCGACATTCATGTCAGCTGCCTGGGACCCGTTGGCTTGGCTCCCGCACCCTGCTTTGGTGAATCTGTTCAGCTCTCCCCTGGTGCCCTGGGTGCGATCGTTCCTCCTGCTTTTGGAGCCAGCCAGCTGGGGAGCGAGGGACCTGGCAGCTGGGGCACCATGGCCGTGGTGGAGCAAACAAAGATGTTTCTGTTTCAGAGGCTGCCAGGCTGTCAGCCTTCAGCCAGAGAAAGAATCCCTCACTCTTTACCTCCTGCTCCTTAAATGAATACAATTCTCCATTTCAGATGTGTAAAACTCACTCTTTCCCCCCACCCCCTACAAGTGAGCATCTGGAAAGTTAAAACAGGCTTCTCTGGTAGAGGAGAGCAGCTTGATTAGTTTTATGGCAGCAAAAGTGGGTTAATCGTGAAAACTGCTTCTTATGCTGTCATGGTTCAGATAAACGGGTTTAGCACAGCAAGCAGCCAAAGGGCACGCATTAGCAGTTCGTTCTGCAGCAAAGGGAGAGAGCATGCTCAGAGGACACCCCTCGGAGGCATCAGCCTGCTGCCTGTGAAGCTGGTGGCAGACTTCCCACTGACTTCAGTGGAGCTGAGATTGTGCTGTAAATAAATATATCTGCTTCCAAAGGGTACAAGAGACAGATCAAACAGGAATGAGCTTTTCTTGTATCTAGTAAGATCTTTTCCTCTATTTCCTCCATGGATTTCAACAGCATTAAAGTTTCATTAAAAAGAAAATGATTTGAAAATTGCATTTACCTAGAGCCTCTGACCGTATTGCCATGTTCAAAGCACACATATTCTCAGCACCTATGGGAGCTAAAGCTAGCTGGGCTGCAGTTTTGGCATGTATAGCACTCAAGTTCTGCAATATCTGCTCTGGCTCCACCTGTGTGTGCTAGTACCACACCCAGAGCACCAGCAATGTGTTTGGTGGCTGTCTCAGTTCCTACAGGAAAACTTTGTGCATTGGATGTATTAGGATAGTTTTGTAAGTCTGAATGCAGGTCTTAGACTATGTTGCATAGTCAGCTGCAGCCTGATTTGTTCACACAGCTTTGTTGCAGCAGTAAAAAGGCGTAACAGGTAAAGGGGAGAAATGAGGCTCACCTGCCAGGCAGCGGGGAAAAGTTCAAGAAGGTACGGTGGAGCCACTGGGGTCTGGAGTTTGGCTAAAGCTTTCTGGGTGAGGAGGAAACTGTGAAATATAGATCAGGATGATATTTTCTGATGGCCAGCCTAATGCTGGTGTCAGGTAAAGCTGTTGTACAGTGTGGTAAGTTGGTAGCTAGCTATTAGCAAGTATGTTACATTAGAATATAGTTGCAAACCCTTCAAAGGCAGTTTCATGTTGTATTGAGTGGTCAGAAAATGTAAGGTGGTTTTCCATTTCTTGAGTGAATAACTGCACCAGCTTCTCCAGAACAAATACGTATGTATTTGTATTACTTGTATTTGAATAAGATTGGATTTCTGACATTTCATGTGCAACAGAGGCATTTGTTCCTGCAAAACAGAGTCACTGTTCACTTGAACCATCCACAGAGCAGAAACTCACATTATTTTGGTGCTTATTGGTTTTGGTATTGATTTCTATTGTGTGGTGTTGTTTATCCATTGCTATGGTAAACTCTCACCTAGAAATAACTTAGATGCACAAAATTACTTGGCTGTGATTCTCATCTCTGGTCAGTTCCCCACTGTGTCAGCCACTGGCGGCCCCTTTCCTACAGCCTGATGCTCTCTTTGGAGGCTCTCCAATCAACTTTGCTCTTAACTCTGGGCATCTCACAAAATCAGGACGGGCAGCTGTTGTGCAGCCTTCCTTTCTTCACAGAAAGCAAGAAACAAAATCTTTTCCTTTGGCTGACTGCAGAAAACGAGCGATTTTGCGTGTGTCACCCTGTCCTCGTCCCCTCCTGTCGCAGCACGGGTGCTGAGCGGGGAAGTGCTGGGTGTAGGCGCTGTCAGAGCAGCTCCTGCTGTTGGGAACTGGCAGATGGCTGGTCTGAAATGTTTCCAAAAGAGGAGAAAACAAGAGCCTCCCAACCCACTGCGAACCCCCTGGTACAGCTGCAGGGGTATGGCAATGTGCTTGAGAGAAAAGTGGGAGCAAAGGAGGCAGGGAAGGATTAGGTTCAGACACCAAGGTCTCAAGTCAGAGCCCTCGATGCAGATTTCTGTGTAATCTAAGTTTCCTTTCCCTTCCCTGAGTGTTCAGCTGTCATCCATTTTGTGAGAGGAGCAGATCCAAGTAAATACAAAGCAGGAAAGCCTTGGGAATTTTCTTCAGAACTGCTGTTTCCCTTTCAGCCACATCTTGGGTTTCTTATTTCTTTATTCACTGCCTGCTGGAAACATGGCGGCGTACCCCAGCAGCCGGCCCAGGAAATGGAGATGGCCCCGTTTCTGTGCTCCGAGTTGTTGCTGTGTGACCACCTGAGCCCCGGTGCCACTGTCGGGTGCCTCAGGTGTGACACAGAAAGGTGACAGGGACTCACAGAGGCATCACCAGCATCACCAGCAGCTTTTATAAACCCACATATAAGAAATGTCCTGTGCTCCAGGGCAAGCAGGACAGGCCATGCAACTGAGGCCTTCCTGCCGTGCCACAGCCTGTGACATAAAATGGAAGTCAGAGAGTAGAGGTGAACTGAGGTCATAAAACTACCATGGGGGACAGAAGCACCCACCAGAGATAGGTCTGCTTCCTCTATACGTAGCATTTGCACTTCCTGGTGTGTGTGTATTCCCTGTAACAGGCCATGGGCTCCTCCAGGAATGCATGCTTTGCTGGAGCACGTGGCTGCAGAGGGCACAGGACAGTCAAGCTGGGACCTCCCTTGTGTATGCAACATCTGGGCCTGCTGCAGGAGCGATTGTGTGGCTGCTGTGAATTAGGGCTGGTATCACTGCTTTGTGGCGAGCATCCCATATCATGTCCACACCGATGCTGTTTTCATCCTCTCCTCCATGCTCTTGATTTTCAGTGTTCCTACACATTCATCGCCTTTCATATCCAGGGCATAATTATGCTGGATACATGCTAAAGCTCACAGTAAATCCCTTCCACTCAGCCTCCCCTGTGCTAACCTCCCCAGCACTGTCCCTAAGGCAGCCCTGGCCTCCTGATAACCTCTGCACCATCAGGACCTCTCACCAGAGATGAAGGAGGTGCTTTAAAGACTCCAGGTCTGTATGGAGTGGTTTGCCTTCCAGTATGTCTCAAACAATTTGGAGCTAATATAGCCCAGAGAAAAGGATGCTAGTATGTTAGTAGAGATGGTGTTTAGTTTGGTTTTGTTGTTGGTGTGGCTTTCTTTTCTTTCTTTCTTTCTTTCTTTCTTTCTTTCTTTCTTTCTTTCTTTCTTT
>NC_048899.1:26603977-26620415 GCF_011077185.1 Oxyura jamaicensis | reverse complement strand
TTTCTTTCTTTCTTTCTTTCTTTCTTTCTTTCTTTCTTTCTTTCTTTTTTTAAAGGAGCAAATATCAAAACATTACTCCTTTCTAGCCCTGGGATATCCAGGGATGTCACAATTCCCTGGGAACAGCATTATGCCACAGAGAAAAGCTACTTTAGCTTCTCTTTCTCATTTTCTAATATTAAATAGCATTCTTTCTCTGTCCTCAGGGGGTACATTCTGGCAAATTCATATCTCACTGTAAATCAAGAGCACTTCCACTAATCTCAGCAAAGACTGACTCAGTGGAGAGTCAGATTTTGGCCAGGTAATTAGGGCATGAAAAATAGCACGGTCATGAGGCTTCAAAATGTATCTCCAATATTTTTCTCACTCCATAAAGGTGATCCTGCTCAATAACTACAGCCAAGATCCCTCTCTTACATAAAAGCTTTGTTGGTACCCAAATGAAACAACCTAAAGTCACTCTTAGATATGCTGCTTTGTTACACGCCAATATTAGTGCTGATGAAAACATGGTCTGCTTCAGCATGTTTTTGTGGTACTTATCGTTAGAGGTTTGATGATGTCTTTTGATAATTAGCATTTTTCTGATTAAAAAAAAAAAAAAAAAGGAACACCTGACTGCTCAATTTTTAGCCACACTTCCTTTCGAAACAGGCTTATGCAACAGCACCTTCTGTCAACTGTCCCCTCCTCCTCCCAGTCCCATCACTGCCAGACCCATCACCCAAACTTCAACCTGTTGACAGGAGGAAGGAGTTAGAGACCTGAAATTTATGAAGTGTCCATAGATTTTATGAAATGAGTGGAGAAGGAGCTATTAAGGACCTCGGGCTGCTGCACAGGGTGGAGGCAAGCATGGGATGGATGGAGGTGACCCTAAGCCTGGCTGAGCCCATGCTGGAGCTCTGCCTGGAGACAAGAACCCATGTCTGTGGTTTTATCACTCAAGCTTTATGTTGATGTGAGTGTCACTTGTTGATGTGAGTGATAACAAGTGACACATCAACATCTCTGGGCAAGACTTTCTTTCCATCCTGCTTAGCTTCAGTAGTTGAGGAGGCATCCTTGTACGTGGGCTATAATCTCCAGTTTTTCTGCAAGTCACCAATGGGACCTTGTCTGAGTGAGTCCCTTTCTGTGGGTCTCTGTTCCCCAGCCTTCCTCCCCTTTGACAGCAGTGATGACAGCCTTATCCTCCCTTCTTACCTCACAAGTGCTGGGAGCACAAACAGTGAACATGAGCAGTCTTCATCCACCATCTTTCTTGCCTCCAATCCTGAACATGTTTACAGCAGAAGTGTCCAAATACTCTTTCAACAGAAGCCTCATTTTAAGAGGCAAAGTGTCTAACAGTTATCTGCATAGACCACTTCCTCCAAGCAGGTACGTGCATATGCTATGGGCCTTTTGGGGCCTATCCTTTACTGAGCAAGTGCATTTTATGTAATGCTTATACATGTCAGCACTTCACACTTCCTCCCTTTCCACCCCCTTCCCCCTCCCCCCCCCCGTCCCCCGGCTTTACTTATTTCTGGTTGGTAATTCACCATTGCTTTGACATCTGGCAGTACAATCAAAGCAGAATCTCACTTACCGAGGCTGCAAGGCAAGCAAATCTGTGTTTCCTTACAGCTTTGTCATCTCATCCTGTTTCACAGCAGAAAGTTCACAGTACCCCCTGTGGCAGGGCTATTCCGCTGCTGAGGGTATAGTTGCACTTTGGGATTTCTCCAGCAGCAAAGCCAGTGGAAGAGGTTTGTCTGAGCTCAGGCCCCCACCTAGGGATGCTTCAGCCCTTTCAGGTGCATTAACTTCACTATTTCTGTTGTTATGACCCCAAACTTATTTGAACTGGACTTGCTGCTGGAGAAGTCTTACGGCAGCATGTCACACAGATCCAACTGCTCTTGCCAAACATGTAGATATGTAGATATACCTTTTACTGAATGCTATGAAATATTAATGGATGGAGTGGAATCTGGGCTTTAAACATAATTACAAAAAAAAAAAAAAAAAAAGAAGAAGAAACGTGTGGATAGAAGAGGGGCTGATCCAGCTTCTGGCTAAATTAGGGTTCATTCCAATGCTTCTTACTTTATAACAAAGTGTCTTTCTTTCCAGACCAGAATGCCTACACAGGAATTCACTGCCAAGCACAGATTTGCCAAGCAGAGAGGAAGAGGGGAGGATCTAACAAGGACCTAGCTCAAGCCTTCCCACTGTGCCCTGTTAGTTCAGAGGCACTAAGCCATGAGAGGCAGCTGATGTCTGGCTTTGTCCCCTGCACAAGCACCACCAACCCTGCCCAAGAGCTAGCTAATCCTGCCCAATACCCCCAGGCAGGCAAGCTCTTCGCAACAGGGCAAGACCAAAAAGTCAATGGGAGAAGGAGGCAGCTTGTAAAAGGTAGTCTTCAGACTTGTTGGGATCTCCCTTCACTTTTACTGCAAATGAAATAGTTAGACTTTTGTACTTTGGCAATAGCTGATCTATCAGACTATCCAAAAAAAAAACCCTGAAATTATGGTATCAGACAAGCAAAGCTAGAGACAAATTTTAAATTTCCTCCATTATCAGTATTTCTTGGGATCTGGCTAATTTTAATTCCTTTCCCTTCCCCACCCACACAATGTCTTATTTCAGACCGTTGGATATTGAGCAGTGTGGTACTCCCACGAAGAAAGGGGTGGGACCAGGCTCTTACATTTGCTGCAAAGCTGTCAGTATTGGCTCTGTGTTTTACTTGCCTGTCATATTATCTGCAGCTCATGCTTTGGATTATTTTTTTCCCTCTTTGTTCCTAAATACTGCAAGTATAAACTAGTTTTCTGTAACCTTACAGTCACTCCCTCATTTACAAAGCAGGCACCAACACATCTCTCAGATCTGTCTGCAGCATCCAAGGAAAAATCAATTCCAGACATATTGTATCAATTTCAACACTTTGTAGGAACTGGCAGAGTTCAAATCTCTTCGCTCTGGATGTCTTGAATCAAATTTGCCTTTCTTTTGTGTAGATACAAATGCAGAATAATCATCCTTACTTTGAGGGAGTTTAATTCAAGTGTGCATCTGTCTAAAGAAATTAAATAAATATGTTGCTCCACATTTGCATACTTCTAAGGGAGAGGAAAGATGTGACTGTTTGCTTTTGGAGGCCAAATTTTGATCCTTTTAATAAGCACCAGCTAACTTTACCCCAGTCTCACATTCTCCAAGGGAATCACAATGGAGCAAAGGCTTAATCTTGTTCCCATTCATGTCAGTAAAAAATTCCCATTCATTTAAATTGGAGCATGAGTGATCCTAAAATATGAGTCAGAATTGCACAATCCAGCTTCCACTGGGGCAAGCTTGAAGGGTCTTTCTTTAACCACAGTCCAGTACATACTCACCCAAGTTCCCTGTGTGCAAAAATATTGGTTTACAAGATGAGGCCTCAAGCCCTGACTCATTCCTTCCTTAACCAAACTTCCACTGCAGTACTGCAAACATTATCCAGGGAGTTAGAGAGTTGTTCTTTTGCCCCTATAGCACCATCACCTTTTTCCTTCCTTCCCTTCACTAAGTCTTGCACTCTGCAAGCCCCCATGTTTTGCCTTGTGCTTTATAGAAACAGCAGAAGCAATAAACTTTCATTTCCCTCTACAAACATTATGAAACTGCTTAATTATTAAAATGTCTGTGCTGTTTCACTGGAGGGAAAAAGTCAAGCCCTGCATGTTCTAATTGTTTGTTTTCTTCTCAGTTTCCTTGGCATAGGGTTATATCTTTTTTTCATTTAAGCTTAAGCAAACATTTCTCCAGACTCAGCATTCAGAAAGTTTCTAGTGAGTTAAACTGGTTGAGGTTCACAACCTTGAATATTTCAGTGGAGATGTGATGAGGGGAGGTGATTTCATTTCATGGCAACATCTTCATAGGACATCTCCTATGAAACTCTGGGACTGGAAGGATGCAGATTGACATATAAAGCCCAAGAGTTACAGTCAAAAACCTTCCTGAGTTTGTAGCTGAGCTATAAGCATTGTATTGCAGAAAGTATTTTCTAGTCAAGACATGGCTAATGCTGTAATAAACCATGGTTCACCAGGTCTTCCTCATCAGCAGGCCCAAGCATGGGCTATCTGCACAGAGAGGCTGTGCATGCAGGACTGCCTCCCTGCACCTCACCACGAGCACACCCTCACCAGTGATGCAGTACTGCAGCCTTTGGTCTGGGGCCGCAGACCAAAGGGCAGCAGCTGTTACCTACTGCCCTAAACCACTCCTGCCCCATGCTGGGACCTAACCCCAGGAGCTGCTGGCAGGGGAGAGATCTCGGTTCCCTTTCCTGATCACAAAACCATAGAATCACAGAATATCCCAACTTGGAAGGCCCTCACAAGGATCACTGAGTCCAGCTCATGGTTCTGTGCAGGACCACCTAAAAATCAGACCATGTGTCTGAGAGCGTTGTCTAAACTTGGCTGCTTGAACTTTGTGCTGTGACCACTGCCCTGAGGGTGCCTGTCCCAGTGCCCGACCACCCTCTGGGTGCAGAACCTCTCCCTAACCCCCAGCCTGACCCTCCCCTGTCCCAGCTCCATGCCGTTCCCTCGGGTCCTGTCTCTGTCCCCAGAGCTCAGCGCCTGCCCCTCTGCTCCCCTCGTGAGGGAGCTGCAGGCCGCCATGAGGCCTCCCCTCAGCCTGCTCTGGGCTGAGCAAACCAAGTGAGAAAATCTGTCTGCAAGCAGCTTGTAGCTTAATGTCTTCAGAGTGTGCCTGCCCTTTCTCATTTATGAGGACTGTGCACTGGCAGATCTTGCAGAGGATTAATGAAGTGGATCTTCACTGCCCCATCTACTTGAGGTTTTGTTAAAGCTGAGTTGTTAAACTCAGTTAGCTGTTGGGATGTCCAGGTAGGATTCATTTGGCATTGGAGACAGGCTGGTAAAAAATGCTGTGTGTGCTACTGCTCCTTTGTCAGGACTATGAGTTGAGTTTTGTGCCTGTGGGATGTGGCATGACCAAGCAGCTATATGTGAAGCATTGGGCCTGCAAATTAAATGAGATGCATCGTGTGATCTGTGCATTCAAGAATGGGGTCACTTCTTGTGGGACAGGGAAATCTGCTCTTAGAGAAGCAAGTGATATTCCTGGACCAAAACAGTTCAGTTTCTGCTTCCTAGGTCTTGCTGTTGTGCAAATATTAAAGAATAAAGAGGGGTAGGATATACTGCTTTTTGTGCACTGCAAAGAAGCTCTTTCCAGTCATATAGTTAAGTTATCTTATAGTTAAGATAAATTCTAATGAAAGGCAATTTATTTGAATAGAAAGAAATTAAAGGTTGGAAAAGTAACACTTTCTGGACAAAGCTGCTGAAGCAAAACATTTCCTTGTCATCCTTGGAAGCAGAGGGGCACTGGGAAAAGGGCAAGTGGAACTGAGTGAAGAAGAGTCTGTCCCACAGCTCTTCACAGGGAGCCTGACCAGACTCAGTTCTGGGGTGAAAATGGCTAGGAACAGCACTGCCAGCTGTCCTGCCCACAGAGGATCCTCTGGTACCAAAGCTGAAGCCTTTCTCCTAAGAACTGTCAGGTAGAAACTGATTTATGGACCGTATCAAAGTCTTTAACCACAATTAACTGGATTCCTCACTGTGTAAGTGCATAAGACACTATCATTGTGGGTTATGAAATGAAACTGGCCCTGGCAGAAGTGATGGAGCTAGCCCACGTTGGTTTAGGCTCAAACTTTAACCTGCTCTCTCGTCATACAGGTTAATGACATGCCACCAGCAGACTCCTCTTAACCACAAACTGGGGAACACAGAAATGCATTTTTCCTGTTGACTGGGACACAAAACACCAGGAAATCTGGCAAGAAAACTCTGGTCTGCTAGCAGCGCTATATGAACACCCCCAAAAGATGGGGTTCAGAAGCTCCTCTCACAACTGCTGCCTTGTGCCAAGGGCTGGCTGGCAGCTGATGGAAATGACTGTAATAATGGACACCTCCAATTAAAAGAGATTATACAGGCTGGGAAACCTGAAATTTTGCCTTATTACTTCAGAGCTTTTATTCTCCTTATACTTGATCGAAAGCCCACAAGAGTCCAAACAAAAGTTTCCATTTCTTTTAGGCTTTGGTTCAATACCTTTGCCAATAACACAGCCTGACTGCTAGCATATGTAATCAAAAGAAGCCTTGCAAGAGGATGTTAAATAGTATTTGTGGGCAGCGGGTGCTCAGCACAGACTTTCATGCTACAGAAAAGTCGCTCCTGAGGTCCTCTAGCAGGGTAAAGACAGTGACATGACTGCTCATGTGGTGGTGCTGGTCAGGCACGATTTGCTTGGACAGACTGATTCTAAAATGACCTGAAAACAGCAAACTTTCCCCTAATAAACCCATTCTGACCTGCAATAACCTGGGAATGCAGGTTGTTGGAGCAGAGGCATGTAGTCTCTGAAAATTAGGAAGTGTTTTTTTTGTTGTTGTTGTTCCTTTCAGCCAGGTTTTTACAGCCGTTTAAACAGATGAACTCTACAAAGACAAAGTTAGTTGCTCTATTATTTTTCCTATATTTTGATGTATATTCACTTTCTCCCTGCAATCCCGCTGGAACAGAAATCAAGACTCTCTTCATTAAAATTCAGAGCTATTAATTTTGGCATCCTCCGCTCAATAAGCGGCTTTATTTCAGATTGCACATTGCCTACATTTTGCACCATAGACAGCTTTGTAGAAAAAAAAAAAAAAGGCAAAAAATACAGCAGCTAATAGTAGAGACAAAGAAAAGACAAAAGGATTAGGATGAACCTATCGGGCATTGGCCTTTTGGGAGAGCAGGAGGTAGGTCAGGACTCCTTTATCCCTGTGGTTGCTGTTATCAGGGATTTTAGGTTCAGAGTTTTTATTAGACATTTTCCCCATATACTATACAAACAATATTAAGCATACAAGTGAACTCCTGATTTTTGTGCAAAATGACTAATTAGCCACTGACCAAATCCTTAGAAGTGGGTCTTAATGCTTATCAAGTATGCATATTGAAAGGAAACAAGACTCAGGTGGCCTGGATCTTGAGGAGACCCACATAATTACTTTTGGGGAGATTTAAGGGAGAGAGGGATGTTACTAACAAGCTGAGTGTCTGTTTTAAAAGCAAGGGAAAAATGCGAAGAAAAAATTATATGTTTTGTTTTCTCCTCTTTTGCTGTGTTTTTTTTTTTTTTTTTTCTCCCCTTCTCTCTCCCCCCTCTCTGCAAATGAAGATCTTCTCACTGCTAATGGATTACTCCATTGCAATGGGTAGGGCTTGAACACAAAGAGGTAGGGTATTTATTTATTTATTTTTTTCCTTCTTTCTTGGCTACAGCTTCTGTCTGTATGTTCCTATACGAGCTGTTCATTCTAGTTGCTCCTTTGCATGAAGCAAAAATAAGAGAGTGTAAGGTTGGCAACTGTATTTAGTAATAGTCATTCTCGCTATGCCCTTTAACTCTTCAGTGAGTGAAATACTGATACCTGAGTGCAGCAAACTGGAATATCAAAGTGGCTTGTAAACTAACATCAGTTCTCACTGGTTACAATGCTGTTCACCTAAGTGTGTTTATATTGCATCAGCCTGTTTAATAATAGAGACAATAAAA
The DNA here is from genome assembly GCF_011077185.1 of Oxyura jamaicensis. Taxonomy (NCBI): domain Eukaryota; kingdom Metazoa; phylum Chordata; class Aves; order Anseriformes; family Anatidae; genus Oxyura; species Oxyura jamaicensis. The sequence continues at coordinate 26,612,774 of NC_048899.1, read as the reverse complement.
ACTGCTACATTCATGTGAGCTTGGAAAAGGTCTGTTGATGACTTTGCTGCTTTGAAGGTTGCTTAGGGCTCTGGCTTTCTGTTCCCTGTAAACCTTCTAGGGCTGCGATACCTCATGAAGGCACACAGACTAAACAGTGCTCTGCCTGTTGTGCGGCCAGCAAAGCCTGCTACCTATTTAATCTTAACCGATGGCTGCCTGGTTGTAGGCCAAGGAAGACTAAACAGCAATCCCTGGCTCATGATGTGGTTCCTGCTCTATGTATCATCTCCCCAAATCCATTACCATCATCCCAACCTAAAATATCTTATGCGTGACAGCAAATGTTTTCTGAGATTATACTGCTGCCTTCTATGGCCAATCCTGGAGACAAAGGGCTCTATCAATCACTTCAGTTATTTGTTAGGACACAAATTGTTATCTAAATAATCTCAGTGTTTGCCTATTGACAGCTTCACAGCAGTTGTATCATGTCCACATGTGACTATGCAAGTTATCTTGAATGAAGAAGCTTATCTGTTCTGGTTGATTAGCTTAAATCATTCTTCTGTTAACTTTATATGAAGAAGCCATATGATATAAGTAGATATATTTATTAAACCTTTGTTCCATTTTTGGGGTAAGGACATCATGAGTCATTCTCACTTGACTTTTAGATATCATCAGGCATCTGTGAAGCTGTTCACTGAAAACAACTTAAATATCAGTTCCACCTGATATGGCTGTTCTCAGTCTTGCTTTTAGCATTAAACTATCAACTGCAAGCTAGAAAATAAGGTAATTATCTAATATATGACAATTTATCCTTTGTTTTTTGTGGATAATGTGGTCTGCTCTTCCAAACATAGCTTCTAGCTTTTTCAGTGACAATCCAGCTTGTTAGCTCCCATGTGATTCTTATAGGACAGGTGAGATCAGTTGCTGTTATCAACCCCAGATTAGTAGGGAGATTACTTCTGATGAACGCAAACCATTCCTGGCATTTAATGTTTTCTATTTCAGAGTGAGGATTATAAATTTCACAATTTTCTGAAGCATGATCTGCCGTATACAAATGCTAACTACTGTGATAATAGGCTTTTGCTGACATGCTCTAACAATAGCAAGGTTCCTGCCTTGCATATTCTGTGTTGCAATATTGTGCACCCATGCATCTGCATGTAGTGTGTGAGCCTGACCGTGCTCTGTGGACCTTCTCAGCCCCTTGTTTTTATTTGTTCTTTGGAGGGTATCTTTAACTGGGGGATAAATAATCTATTTGGGGTTTGATTAACATCTCAGAAGGACACTTGAAGAGGATGTAACACCCTCTTGAGGAGAATGTGGTATAAACAATAGCCTGCTAAAACAAAACTGTTTACTGAAAACCAGCATACGTTCCCCTTCAGAGCCTATAGACTGGCTTGGAGCTTGCCTCACAGATCTCAGAAAAGTTTCTCCTCAGGCAGCACTATTTGATGGATGTGAACAAATCCAAAAGAGTTGTTGTTTATACTATGATCATGCTTTATCACTTCCAGTAATGCTGAACCTGCAGTAATTCACTTTCCATTATTCAGACCTGGAATGTGACTGCAGTTTTAGGCAACTCTCCGAAGATGGCATATCAATTTTTGGGGGAGTGACAGTAGATGGCAATCAGATTCTTGGATGCTGGATCAGCTGTGCAGGTCTTCAGTGTTTACTTTGAAATGTAGCCACTGTGTCTTTCTTTTGAGCTTCCATTTGCTGATGAATGCTTATGCTTTGAACCAGCTTTAGAGAACAGTGCATAGCATAAACTTCATCAGACATCACCAGCATCATGTGATTGGAGTAGGAGAAGATGTAAAAATGAACCTGATACTGTGGTATCCAGATTTCATTTTGGCCTAAAGTTATCCTGAAAAAGCAACTTATCTGGGAAGCTAGTATTTAAATAAAGTAACAATCTAGCATTTAGATGCTGATTAAAAATATAAACAAACCTGTCTATTTCTGATCCTACTTACTGCTTAAGTAGGCATGAGCAATTTTGGATTGAATCACTTTATTTAGACTTCTAAGAGAGAATCCCTACAAGGCTTAACTCGGATGCAGAACATAAAAGTTGATCCAGTCACATTTAAAGCGACAAGACATCTAGTCTTAAGGATCCATGTGGTCCGATGAACAGCTCAGACATGGTTATTAAAGTACTGTAGGATCCTTAAGTGACTGATGTGATAGAAACACAGACTGCTCGGTGGCCAAATGCCCTGCTTTTTCCCAAGAACGGAGTCAGTGTGGGACCAGACCCCTCCCCTCCTACACACAGACACATACCACGTTGTCAAAGCAGACAGATTGCACCTGGTTAGGCAGAGGAGAGCAATTGGTTTATAGAGAACAGCCTTGGCTTACTGTGGCTGCTCTCTCCTTTACATACCCTGTATAAGACTTGAATCTGCTCCCACACAGAAGCTGTCCCTTTTCTTCAGTTAAATGTGCTCTCCAAGAAAAAATGTGGGTCACAGCTATGAACAATCCCATCTTCTTATGATGACTTCTTAAGGTATTTTAGCTAAGATTTTCTGCCTAAGGAAGAAAAATAGATGCAACTTGGGGGGGAGGGGGGGGGGACAGGGAGAGATAATTGGAAATATGTAGCAAGATACAATTTATTTTTAAATTACACGCTCCACAGGTTGGGACTGGGGGTGCCTAGCTTTCCAGGTAGCACTGAGCAAGCTGGCCATCTATAGGGAAACAAAAAGAGAATGCTGGATTTTCCAGTGGAAACAGAAAAGTATTCCTGTTCTAAGGAGTTGTCACTTTAACATACAAATTTGCATTTCCTCTGCATTTAATCTGCATGCTTCTATTGCAAACCTTGCCCCAGATTTGGGATGTCTTTTCAGCTGACTTGATTCAGGGTGGAATATGTGCCAGGAGTACACAGCGCTCTTTGTAGGCTTCAAACTTTTGAAAGGAAGTTTTTTGATGTTGTTGTTTTTTCTTCTGAAGATATGGCATCTCTGATTAGATTCCTTCATCCAGCCTCTCCGGGTATACTATCTTTAGAGTTTAAATACTAGAGTCAAGAGACACCTTCTTGCACATCCTTATGCAGTATGCATTGCTAAAGGACCCCTGACTCACACATGTGCTTTACTGAGGCTGTGAAGACAACTTCTTTCAGGGACTTTACTTTCTGCTTTACCATGTAGGTTCTAACAAATTCTAAGTCTAATAACAGTGGTTTGTTTGTGAAATGTGGCCTTAAAAGATAACAGTGCACTCCTTGTTGGAGCTTTTGCTGAAATCTGCCAAAATTATTAAGAAGTGAGTCTGAGTGCATGAAAACTTCTCCAAATCAAGATGACCACCTGATTTTCAGACATGGATGGTCATAGTGTTGGCAAAATCTTTTCACCGTGGAGCAGTGCTTGGTGAGGAACTAGGCTGATTTTCTTAGTGAAAGAGCCCCAGTTTCTGCTTCCTGTCAAATATCATTACTTTTGGAGTATCAGGAAGGGTAAGTATCATGGAGGCTAGATAATAATAATTAAATATGTTAATTATTATAGTGTTGCCTCTAAGAAATGACATCCTTTCCTTTCCAAGACAGGCTGCTTCTAATTCTGAAGGGAAATAGTGCTAATTAGCTGTATTATGAAGATATGTGACACTTTAATTTGCTATAGCTACCTTCCTTTCACTATAGCTAGCTAATTGCAGGACCAAAATTCTTAAAAACAATGTGCAACTGTCCTGGGTACAGCAAGTTTGGTTTGTATGGACTGACAAGAAATCCCAGGCTAGATGATCAACTTCTGTGAGTTTTGTTATGATTTTGCCAAATGATATCATGGCGATGTCTATAACGTCACTAAAATCTAACACTATTTAAAATGCAGCCTGGTATAGCATCTGTCTGCATGACGTGGATAGACCCAAATCAGTTTTCAATAGCAGCAGGCTACTTGAAAGACCACGGAGTTCAGCATGAATTGATTTGCCCAGAATCTGTAGGTGGTTTTCCCTCTCAGCTCTTTGCTTCCAGTATCCAAGCTTTCCACCAGCATCCATGTTACATGTCTGTTAGCCTCAGGAGAAATTGCAATGCATGTTCACATCAGGATTTTTTTAACTAATACAGTTAAAATCTCTTATTACAGAGAATATTCTGTCATGAACCTTCCAACTTCTGGTATATCTGGTTAGAGCTAAAGGAGCTTGTACAATTGGTCCCACCATCTAAAAATGTAAAAGCTAAGCAATAAAAACATGATCACTTGCATGTTTTCCCTTTCCCACAAAGAACCCTCCTGAGTTTTAGGTAGATCTAGACTGGCAGAGGGATACTGTAAAATATAATGCCAAGGGTGTCTGAGTGGAAACAAAGTCAGTCCCACAGTTCTGTTGCTGGCGAAATGCCTCACAGCCTCTTTGCTGCCTTCTAAAACACTGCTAGCTTTTGATCCCTGACTGATTCCAAATTGTTGTACATGGGGAAGATAATCTCTTCCCAGGCCCTCTGTAGACTCTTTGTAGTGCTTTAATTACTTTGATCAATATACCTGCCAACTCCAATGGCACGATCTTTTCATTCTTGAATACCGGGGTTTGAAAGTTTCATCTGAGACCAGAAATGTAACTCCCTGTTCTATTCCCACAGCTGGGTTTCTGAATGCTCACTATTTACTGTATATCACCTATCCTGAGAGGCAGTACAAGCTATGTATTTATCTTGAAGAACATACGCACATCCCAGGAATAAGATAAAGAGCTGGGAACAGATCATCCTTTTCTGCATGAAGCACTTAACAAGGTGACAGGAACTTTTCATCCTACTACTTTTTACATATGTCTTTGATTATCAGCGTAAGACTGGCAGGGCTTCCGGTATTCCAGCCAAACATTAATGAAAGGGAAAATGTTGATTCTAACCTGTGCTATCTGAGCCCATAGCGAAATCCTGGAGTACAGGAGCACAGTTGTATCCCGCACAGCTGGACAGCATGCGTGCTAAGATTACCGCATCAATATAATTTTATTAAAATTGTTAATAGTTTCTACAAAATGTTTCCTTTTTTTTTTTGGTGTTGTTAATCTTACAAAACATTACTGTTTGTTATGCACCACAGAAATGTTGCTCCCAGACTGGTGGACATTTGTGAACTGACCATATTTACTTTGGAGATCACACTAGCAGAACAGAATGTGAGCATACGTGCATTAAGATATATAGAAGTCAGTAAGACTCGATTCTGTACTTAAAAATCAACATTTTACCTAATGTAGCAACAAGGTTTTACACACAATTAGAGAAGCAGGTAATGGTAGGCATCTATCTTCTGGTAAAACAGCAGCAGAACTGTTATTTTTGAATGAGTAACTTAGAGCATGTCCTACAGCACCACCTAGCAGGCTAATTTAAAAGCTGTCTGTATCCCTTGTTTCCTGACTAACGATGTGCTTATACAACAGAAATAGGGTGCACTCCAGTCTTCCGTTGTTTTCCATTCTGTAGCAGCTCATGCTTGAAACCAGAATTATGCCAACGTGCTGCTTAGTAAAGTTGGGATCTCTGCTTTTCACAGTCATGTTTGTTATAAAGCTTTTGAGAGGAAACTATGGTTTGAACCTAATAATAAGCCAGCCTCTAGAGTTTTGCATAAGAAACCACTGGTCTCCAGACATCTCTAGCTTGTATAGAAGGCAGAAGCACCTTTCAGAAAGAACAAGACTATCCAAACTTCATCCAAATTCACCACTAGGGCAAGTCTTAGCAACTCTCAGGCTTTCAAAATCCAGTATCACTCTGTGTGTTTTGGTTAGTGTACAGTCCAGTCTCAAGAAGTCCCTCATCATCTGCATGCATCATTTCTTTGTGCTTCTGTATGGAGGATGAATGTCAATACCTCTTTACAAATGGTAAATTTTGGCAGATGATGAAGCTACACACTGAGGCTGCAGACCCATGACTATTAAAGTTCTCTCCTGGTAAAGGGGGAGATGAAGCTCTCCTTCCCTTTTTTCTGGCTGCCTCCCACCTTGTTACAGCCCTGGCACTCTTCAGACTTTTCTATGATCCCCTTTAGCTCAATAATCTAGAAGAAAATTATTGTAGGTGTTTTGGTTATTGTTGTTGCTTTTGTTTGTTCTCCTGTTAGGATTTTTTTTTCTTTTTTCTGACAATGAGTTAAAAGCAGTTCACAAGAGGGGTTTCATGAATGCCAGATCTAGAAAACATAAGCGCCTCAAAGGGAGACAGAGGTGGGGAAGGTAAGATCTTTTCCCTGACTTCTCCCTTTGGGTGGCAGCAAATTGTTAATCTGCCATACTGCATAACACCATAACCTAAGGCTAGAAATGTGTCCTCTCACAAAGGAATGTGTTCTCTTAGCAATTAAAAACTTGTTCATTGGAAGTTAAAACCACGGCTGTCATTAACAGCCTTTGTTCACAGCAGGGAGAGATGGTGGCTGGGCCTGGCCATGTCTATTTAGCACTAGCATTTCTATAATGCTGGGAACAAGCAGATCATCAGGTAGAGAAATGATCAAAGTGGTATCTTTATTAGGATACTTTCATAGAAGTTGTGGCAGATCTCAATTTGAATGAAAACTCCTAAGTATTAAGTTCATGATATTAATCCTTTTATATGAAGGTAAATCTCAGACCAGAAGTTCAGAGAAATGAACCTTTTACTGATAAGAGATGCCTTTATCAGGTGCTGCTACAAAGATCTCTCAAAATTAATCCAAGTAGATAATAACAGTGGGTTGCTTTTATGCTTATTCTGCTGTTTCTCAACTCACTGAAAAACATTGTCCCCTTGCTTTGTTTAAAAACTGATTACCTAGTTGACTGCTCAGTGTGAAGGGACATTTTTAAATGACTGTAAACCACCAATGCATACCTTTCTTACAGAAGAGGCAAAACCAGTTTTCCAGTATACGCCACCTCAATGAAATTCTAGGGTGGCTGAAAGCTATTCTGTGTTCTTGTTTTGCAAGGACCATACAACTCAAGGGCAAGGCTGGCCTTAATGGAGCCATGTGCTCAGAAGCCAGATCTTAACTGGCCTTAATGTGCCACTCTGTGACCCACCACCCCTGACACACCAGCAAAACTGAGCTTTCAAGGAAGAGGCAGACCTGCTCTGGGCTTTCTTAGAGTTTCCAGGTTGTAGAACAAACTCATGAATGAATAGGGAGAAACTGTACTGGCTGCCATCAGCTTTGAGCAAATTGTAAGTCATATAACAAAAACACACTGCATCTGTTATTTTCTTATTAGGGATGATAGAAAACAAGTCATGTGGCAGATGTAAGTTATGCCACTGAATGCATTCTTACTATGTGTTCCTGTACTATTATTGAATCATAGAATATGCTGAGTTGGAGAGGACCCATAAGGATCATGGAGTCAAATCCCTGGGTCCACACAGATCTAACTAAAATTCAGACCATGTATCTGAGAGCATTGTCAGGCCGGGTGCTGTGACCACTTCCCTGGGGGGGGAGGCTGTCCCTGTGCCCAGCTACCCTTGCAGTAAAGAGCCTTTCCCTAACCCCCAGCCTGACCCTCCCCTGTCCCAGCTCCATGCCGTTCCCTCGGGTCCTGTCGCTGTCCCCAGAGAGCAGAGCTCAGCGCCTGCCCCTCCGCTCCCCTCGTGAGGGAGCTGCAGGCCGCCATGAGGCCTCCCCTCAGCCTGCTCTGGGCTGAGCAAACCAAGCGTCTTCCCCTCTAGATCCTTCACCATCTTTGTTGCCTCTACAGTGGAAGGGATCTATTGATTAAAATATATACTAAAAAAACGTTTAAGCAGGAAAAACACAGGTTTCCCTTATGTGACACCACTGGGATTGCTCTGTGCTAATACAAGGCTGGGGCTCTCTCTACACACACAACGGTTGCTTGCTGCTGAGCTAGGTGGGGTTTGCACAGCTGTCCCCAGTGTGCCAGACCAGACCCGTGGCTCTTCCAGCTGGCACCACCACCCGCTTCAACAGCTGCTGAGTTTGTGTGGCTGCAGGGCCAGCAGGCTGCATGCCCGGGGACGAGGTGCCTGGGGTGTCCAAGGCCTTGCTCTTTGCCTCCATGCTGCAGGCAGGGAGCAATGGCCGGCCACATCGCCCCCGCGGGGATTTGTGTCGCTGATGTGCCTGGGGCCAGGGATCATCCACAAGTTTTGCGAGTACAACAAGCCCAAAGTACAGCCTAGGAGCAAACAGCGCAGACCTAACAGGAGATGCAGCCAGGCTGCTGTGCTGCGCATCGGGGCGCTATTTAAGCACGGCTGCGTTTTTTGGAGACCTGCTCCCCGTGGAAAGGAGGGCGTTCAAGCTGCGAAACGCTCCGCCGAAAGCACGAATCCGGTCACCCACGCCCCTGAAGGGCAGCCCTGCTGCTATGGCGCCGCGGCCCGCCCCTTCCCTTCCCCTTCCGCCTCTTGACGGCAACGGGGCGGCCGCTGCCCGGGGAGCCCCACCTCGGCCGCGGCGTGGAGCCCCGGTAGGTGCGGGCGGGGGGAGGCGAGGCCGCCGGTACGTGCCAGGGGCTGGCCACCCCCTCGCTGCCCCTCGGGATGCGGAGGCTTTTCCCGGGGCTCTGCGGGGACGGGCGGGGGGCAGGACGGCTGTGAGGCCGGCCCCGATCCCATTCTCTGTCCCGATCCCGGCCGTGGCCCCAGGGGCGCCATGGCCCGGGGCCGAGGGCAGGTCGGGGCCTGGCTTTGGGCTGGGATGCAAGGATGCAAGGCCTTGGCCACCTCGCAATGCTATTTCGTAAAGCCTTTTTTTTTTTTTTTTTTTTTTTTTTTTTTTTT
>NC_048899.1:26565817-26603877 GCF_011077185.1 Oxyura jamaicensis | reverse complement strand
CGTTTTGAACTTTTGCAACTAAAAGTCTCACAGACTCCAGTGAATTTGCTTGAATGAGTGCCCATAAAACCACAGCGAGCTAAATAGTATTTCAGCCCCTGGGGAAGGCCAGCATACAAATTCTGATGTGACTTTAGCAGAACTAACTAAATGAATAGGAATTTACAGGCTTTGGTCCGTATAAATTGCCTTGTCATTTCTGGTTGCCTTCCTTACAAGTAAGTTGAGCAAAGTTTATGGATAAAAATGCCATACACAGCTGGGGCCGCAGTGTGATTTATTTGCGTGAACAGAAAAATCTGCAATGAACCTAGGGGAAGATTTGAAAGCACAAGTGCTGACAGGTTTTGAGGACATTTTTTCTTTTATTTTCATGAGAACTGGCCGTCACAAGAAATGAATAGGCTGGTGGCATTTCCAGTTTATTCCCGCATTAGGTTGGTGGCAGGACCATAGGATTTAATCCAGACAGAATTACAGCACGGGCTGCAGGGGGGCTATTCACAAAGATTTGAGACCTTACCTGCACAAAGTGTAATTAAAAAAGGCTTAACAACTGTAGCAACTGTTAGAATTTTTCCAATCGAAGCAGGAAGAAACCTAGTTGTACAGGGAAGCAGGTGTTCTTGCCTTGTGCTGTGGAGGTGCATCCCATTGTGGCTGTTCAGGAGAAGTGTGCAGATAAACAGAGTGCTTCCTGGCTCGCTTTCCTGCAGTTCAGCCAGCTGTCCAGGTGTTCCTCGGGGCATGCGAGTTGCTGACCGGGTGGTATTGAACATCCCGTGCGCTCGGCAAGCACCATTTAATCATACAAGAATGGATACTATGCTGTTTTTCAGTGTGGTCTGGCCTTCCTCGCACTGTACATGAGCTGAGGGAGTAATTTTTTCCTTGCTCTGTTTCTGATCTTAAAAAGGTCTGTTAGCCAGCCTGAAAGAGAGTTTGCTCTCATGTGAGTGGGAGAAACTTGGGAAGTCCTTGGCTCAGCTTCATATGTGGGTCAAGTGCGAGTCTTCATATAATCACACCCTTTGAAGTGCTGCCCCCCTCATTGTAAATGGCGTGACCTTTTCAATCAGATCTAGACTAACAGTCTAGATTTGCCAAGAGGTCATTAACTCCCAGGAGGTTGTTTGGTTTAATATTAACATTTTCTGTTTTATAGCTCCGCTATCAAGGATGTTAACTCCTGAAATTGTGTTTCACCCAAGCTTTTGTTGCTTTAGCATTTTTTCTGAAATAACTTTGTCAAACAAATCACAGCCACCGGTCTTCAGCAGTGTTGGAATACCACTAGTTATTATAATAAGAAATACAAATTAAATTATTGTATACTTACATGCACCATTGTTTTTATTAAGCACTCGGTATGTGTGCAGTGCACTATAAACATTAAACAAGGTTATTCTTCCCCTGATGAATTTATAGTTTGAAAGAGCTTCATAGGAAGGAGTAGTAATAACATATCGTTAAAGCACCACCTTTAATTTAATTCCTTTTTGTTTCCCTGTGGTTAATATTAATTTGCTGTTGATCCTGACTGGTGTATCCTGGCATATCACGCAGTGCTGGTTTATGATGTTACAGCCCCCAGTTGTCCACTCCACCCTCTGTGGGAGGTTATTGTTCAGCCCGAGTGGAAGAAAAGAGCAAATGTCTGTGTTCAGCTGCTGCAGTACAAAGCCCAGCAGCATAGCTGAGGCCCACCTTTGATGGTGCTCTATGCTAAGACCTTGGTGGTTGTATCAAAGTACAGTTTCCTTCTGCCTTTCCTTCTTTCCTTCTATCTCCCTTGGCTTCCTGTAAGGACAGCTGGAAATAGTCATGTCCTAAACAGCTAAAGCAGGACTCTCCACAGCTCATGTGGTAAAGCTCTGAGAGAAGAGGCATTGCGAGATGCAAATGGAAACAGGCACCCAATTATCACTGATGTCTATGGGACTTAGGTGCTTAATTAGCTTTTATATCTTTATCATAGCATCATTTTAGGAGAGAATTCTGTAGCCTCTGGGATTTTTTAAGAGATTGGAGCTTTCCTGGGCAGAACACATCATATGGCTTGGTCCATGAAAGGAACTGATACTCCCCGAGGGAAGCAGGAATCTTGAACTGAAGGACTTGGCAGGTTTGAAAGTTTTTATATTTATCTGCTTATTTAAAGAGTCACAGTGTAGTCAGCTACCCTGAAACAGTTTCTGTTCTAGTTTGTGCTCTGGATTGCATGAATTATTTGTCAGACAAATTATTTTAGAGGAAAAATATTTAAAAGTTGCCATTAAAAGCATGTTCTTTTTGGGAACAGCTGTTTGCTGAGTAAGCTAGAACCATAGCCAGGTAGTTGAAATCTGGAAAAACTAGAGGAAACTCATACTGTTCTTTATTTTTTTTTTCACATTGAAATGGATTATCCATTAGAAAGAACTCCAAAGGCATATTCTGTCTCCCAAAAATTTCAGAGGAAGATCTGATCCCATTTTGGATGTTGTAGCCAAGCTCAAGTTACCAAGGTTAGTGTTGAGGCAACTAAGTAAAATTCTTGGAGATGCACTGTCAAGGAGGTTAGAGATTAATTTAATTATTGGCTCTTTCTGGCTGTAATCTCTACAGTCTGTTCCTGTAGTGGACTGCAATGAGAGGACTGCGATGGCAAGGAGTAGATATGTGTGTGTTGGGTAAATAGAGAACGTGTATTGATTGCTGGGGGCAGGAGGTCATATGGTGGCTTTATTATTGGCTTTACAGCAATAAATTGATTTACTGGAGGAGAGGAAGAAGTTAATTCTTTGTATCAATTATCCTGTGTTGTTCAGAGGCCCCCAAATTAGTATCACTTTCTCAGTAGAAGTATTTTGTGTTTTGTTAATGTAAACTAATATTTCATTGGTTATTGTACTCTGCTGTTTCTCATGTTGTTTTGTTTTTAAAATGGTACATAGATGAGAAACAAATTTATGCACACTTTAATTCCTGATTTTGTGTTATGAACAGGTTAGGATTTGACTATGGGAGTGCAATTCCTGCAGAAGGCATCGGTGTGGGTAAAGAAGCGCAAGATCACTTTGTTGGCTACTTCTTGCGTGGGACTGTTTGGCGCTAACCTTTCCTATCATGTGTTTCCTGAGCAGACGTTCAAAGTGTTGCATGAGGGCTGGTCGGATGGGCAGCCAGCTGAGCTTTCACAGAGGCTCAGTGGTGTCTTTCAGGATGTCCTTCAAGATACTGATGTGAAGTCCAATGACTCCTATCGAGCTTTTGCTGCTTCTGGCTTCCACCCAGTCAGTGCTGGAATCCCCTGGCTGCCTGCGGGTTCTTTGGTGGGCATACCTCCTAATTTTGATAGCACAGTTGAGGACAAAAAAGGAATAGTCAACCACGTTGTTGTGATCAATGGCAAAGAGGTAGACTGGGAGAGCAATGAAGGTGTTGCTTTGAAGGAAGCTCTGACATTTTCACTTGAAGCACAGAAGTTTGCAATGGCCAGGGAAGTTGTGTATTTGCAGAATGGCAGCCCTTTAGCAAGGGCAGTCGTGGCTCCAGTTTGTTTAGCTGGTACGTGTCTTTGTGGGGTAGGTGTAAAGATAGCTCTGGGTTTATCTACTGGCCCCAAGATACTTCGCAGCATCTGTAACCTCACAGTTGCTGCCGCTGGACTAATCTTCTACTATGTTTGTTATGATGCTGTGACCTATTACCTAGACTGCAAGGCTGACAGAAATGCAGCTACTGTTTCCAAAGACTATGCCAGAGGTGGGGTGGAATTTTATGATAAAATCTTGTCCCGCAACAGAATTCTTCGTGCACTGATGGGCAAAGAAGGAATGAAAATGTATGCCCCAAGTGGTAACCTTTTCCCAAGGCACTGGTTCAGAATAAAGTATACCCCGTACACTTACCGAAGAGATTTGATTGTTAATATTTTAAGAGAGCTTCAGGCATAGGAAGGGAGTGCTTGAATTTTAAACTTGTGAATTATGTATTCTCTTGGAACACTGCTGTGCTGCCTTTTTTTTTTTTTCCTCTGTATCTTCATTAGAATTTTTGGGTTTATTTTTGCATATAGTTCGGAAAGAGTTATTGCACATTCTGTGAATAAAGAATTCTCTCTTAAAATATTAAAGACTTGCTTCAAAAGTGCTCTGTTCTGTGTGCATCTTAAATCACAAGACCACTGAGAAAGGGAACTTCTCAGATGCTGATCTGGAAGTTCTGTTGCTCTGCTCTGCTCTGACTTCCTGCTAGTTCCAGGCTGGAAAATGGAAAGGGTAAAGTCCAAGAGAGAGTTAGGGGAGCACTATCATTTAAACATTTTTTTTTTTTTTTTAATTCATTTTTGCCATTATTCTTGTGGTACAACCCAAAGATGTTTAGAAGACTGGTCAGTCTATATTGTACTGTTAAGTAGATACCAAAACACAGTGCTTTTGTTCTGTGTAAGTTCTTAAGCTGCATACACTGCAATCACCATTCTTTTGCAGGGAAAACTAGTTATGCTGCCATTTATAATAACACAGCTAGATTATTACCAGAACCTGAGTGATTTAGGTTAAATCTAGTTCTGTTTTCTACACGTTATTGTGAGTGCAGTGGGTATATCTTCAGTGTTCCCAGCAGTGGCAGTATGTAACGACCAACATCAGTCAGTTGGTTGTTTTCTCACAAGTGGGCTAAGCATCTTCAGGAGAGGGCTTTCTGTTTGCTTTGGGATGGCTTTTGCTTAATTTAAAAATAGAGGTTGATGTATATCAGCTCTTAGGTCAAAAAAGTCTGGCATGCAGTGCCGGAACTGGTGAGGTCTGTGATCAGGAGTTGCCAAAGGAAATCAGTTCCTGTTTCAGACTAGCCCCAGGTCAGGTTTGTCTGACAGAGATGATCTTTGCCTAAGGTTACGAATCCTCTGGAGAGGCCTTTGATGCATGGGTAGTATAGGTTCCTCTACAGCCTCACCTTGGATCTTTTACGTGAGCTCCAAGGTAATAGCTCTCAAGCTTTGTAGTCCCCCTTTTTCTGCTTTTCTGTTACAGCCATTCCTGCAGCCGTCCCTGCTGACTTCACAAGTTTTCTTTTCTGATCTCTGCTGTCATTCCTACAGGAAACTTCTATTGTTTTGTATCTTCTCAGTCACAGATGCACTGAGCATCCTCTCTGCTCTGACTTAGACCCTTCTTTATCTGTCACAACAGTAACTGTCATGTCAGTGTTTACCCAAAGCATCACTGGGTTCTGTTTTCCCTTTGAATCACACATTGACATAAAGTAGATACACTGGCTGCCGAGGCACTGGCGTTGCTTTGCATTGCTGAAGCCATATCTTTAAGTTGTTTGGGTATCTGCTGCAGTAATCTGTGTGATGGGTATTTTTCTGCACCACCACCAATCACTTGTGTTTTGCCCTTGAAGCATCAAGTCATGAGATAGATGCCTTTTAGATGTTTTCTGGCTATAGGACATAAGTTTAATGTTCTTGTGACCTTTGTGAAAGAGTTTGGCAAAATCTGGTCTGTGGAATTGAAAGACTACTTTTAGGCTGCAGGCTTTCAAAGCTTCAGTCTAAATGTTATTTGTCTTCTCTTCCAGGTAAATCCAATATAAAAGGTCGAGACAGAAGTTTGCTGGTTTAGTGATGTAGTGGGTCAAGGCTGGAATATAATTCCTGCTCTATATAGTCTGTGAGTTTGATTCATCCTCGTGCTACTCCTTCAGACGTGTCTGAACTTCATTAAATACTATGGGAGATAACTTGGCCCACTTGTTTTATATGGTTTTAGGAGGTGCTACTACATAAAGAGTGCAGAGAGGAAATAAGAGTTCTTTGAGATTTACAGCAGCAGCAGTTTCAACAAAATTCAGTTTAAAAAATCTGTGCGCCTCTAAATTGAATAAAGGATGAAGTGTGAGGAGAAAATGACCAAATTGAGTTTCTAGTTTAAATTTATACACAATCTTCATTAAAGAGAGATTTCCTTGGCTGATTTATTTAGGATATTATCCTGAATTTCTAGATAACTGAAAAGAATTCTTGTAACTTAATTTTTATACAAATGTAATGCTTGCTGGTACAGGAAGCTTTAGTGGATAATGCGGCAAGAGCCAAGAGCCACCTTTGCTTAGAATTCCCACTGGCATGAAAGAAACACCCTAAGTATTGTGGTTCCTTGTCATGGAGATGCCTTCAGCTTATTTGATGTTCAAAAATGTAAAGCTGTCAAAAGTAGGGCAAGACAGAGCTATCTGGTTTTCTGAAAGACAGACAAATTGTAGAAATCATCTGATTTAAAGTCATTTCTGAATCAGCTGCTATGGTATCTCACCTCCTCTGGTAGCTTCCAGGAAGAAGAAGCTTCAGAAGCGGCTTCCATGGGTGAAATCTCCACGTAGGTTGCATACAAATAAAGAATGTCCTCCATTGTGTTGCCACAATATTGAAGTGCAATGCCAATTTAGAAAACAGCACCTTTTATCACAGCAGACTGCTATTATCACCCTCTTTTCACATTAAAGTGGTTTCCAGAACCTGACAGATAGGATGGTGGGAGAGCTGACTGCTAAGCTGTGGAGCCTGCCACCCTAGCGGGTAAGCTGGTGGTGTTGGGAAAGTGATGCTGGGAACCGAGGCTGCTCTTCTTTTGCCCTTGGCCTGAACAGTTGTGAAACATCCAGTGTGGCACAGTGTGGCTTGGGTGGGAGTGAATTAAAACGTATGAATGAAATCATCACCCTCTGGCTGAATCACAGGCAGCTTTCATTAAAGGAACAAATGCAGAGAGTCCATCCCGGGCTGAGTACTGCTGTACTCAGCAGTTGTAGGCATCACGAAAACAACTGCAGGCATCTCTACTATGTGGAAATGCAATTCCTAGCAAGCAGCAGACACTGAGACAAGTATGTAGGCCATATCCTGCAACTGTTATCTGCTCTTGTTCATTAAAAGCCTCATGTAGCAGGTGTGATTGCATTAATATAAAAATGATTAAGTTGCAGACAACCTGACATCCTTGCACGCACCATCTCCTCCTTTATTTCATTCATCTCAGCTGGAAATGTATCTGAGAAAGGCAGAATGCACTGGAAAGTGGAGGAACGCTAATGTAGGAAGACATAATTAAGCTTTCAGAATAAAGACAGAGATGGAGAAGCTGAATTTGGTTGTAATCAAAACTACATTTAAGAACAGAAAAACAGTGTACTAATTCTCTAGGAACTGGCGTGTTAGACAAATTAAATCTGAAGGACATGAAAAACGGATATTTATGGATGTATTGCTGGACTTCTTTTTCATTGAGAATGTATCAGTTTGTTTATCTGAAGTGAATATATTCAAGCTGCTCCATCTGCCAGATCTGAAAATTGGAAAATGATTAAAGTTTGGCTAGAAATTAGTCTGTGTTTCCCATCTGGGGGGAAAAAAAAAAGGGGGGGGGGGGGGGGGATTATTTGGACAAAGATGAATCTAAGTTTCATAGCCAGAAACTGAAATTCTCCAACACTTTAACCATCCCTGCGGCTGGGCTGGGTGCTCTCAGTGTCCCTAGTCAGATAAATTTTGCTGTGATGTATCCTGATCTCCAATACTGGGAGAAAGAATACTCTTTAAAACTCAGGATGTCTCCAAAAATGCTCTTTAAAAAACAACCATCTCAGGTGCATCTTTATTTCCCTCTGCTTTAGTCTGCATACTTCTTCCTGCAGGAACAGTTTATGATGCCATGTGCTGGTACAGGACTTGCTCTACTAAGGCTTCTGCCTAATGGAATAGGCAAGTGTTTTCTATATATTGCAATAAATACGTGGGGGGTGGAGGGGGCATAAGTTTTGAAAAGAGAATCATCCCCCAAATCATGCTTCTAGTGGAAGCTGGGCCCCTCTCCAGGCCAGACCTGGTTGCTCAGTCACCAGCTGCTTTGGCCTTCAGGAACATCACTGTTCACGCATTGTCAAGGTGTTAACAATGTCTTTGAATGTAATCAGGTGAAATCGTGTCCTCCCCCACGTGTGGTCAAGCTGCTTCAGCTGGGTAGGTGTCTTGCAAAACCTCAGGTATCAGGTAATTCTGTTCTTGGCTGCTTTGGGCCAAGTCTCACCAGCAGGACAAGAGATGTGATCCTTTCCCTCTACTCAGCCTTGGTGAGGCCACACCTAGAGTTCTGTGTCCAGCGCTGGGCCCTGCAGTGCAAGAGGGACATGGGAACACCAGAGTCCAGCAAAAGGCTACTGAAATGGCCGAGGAGAGCACCTCTCCTGTGAGGAGAGGCTGAGAGAGCCGGGACCGCTCAGCCTGGAGAAGGGGAGGCTCAGGAGGATCTGGTCAGTGTCTCTAGACACCTGACGGGAGGGTGCACAGAGGATGGAGCCGGGATCTTTTCAGTGGTGCCCAGTGCCAGGACAAGAGGCAACAGGCACAAACTGGCACACAGGAGGCTCCGTCTGAACACCAGGAGGCACTTCCGTGCTGTGCAGGTGGCTGGGCACTGGCACAGGCTGCCCAGAGAGGTGGTGGAGTCTCCTCCATGGAGATCTCCAGAACGTGCCTGGACGTGGTGCTGGGCAGCCTGCTCGGGGTGGCCCTGCAGGAGCCCAGTCCCAGGTTCACAGTTGCAGCAGGTGTTACAGAGGGAGCATTAGACAGGGCCATGCAGCAGGCTATAAGCTTTTCCCTAGTAACTGTCTAGTGGCATGGGGCAGACCGGCTGTCTTCTGGTAGCTTTGCTTCTGTCATTTGCTGAAATAATTTTCCAGTGGGAATGATGTTTCTTTATTCCCCGTTCTTTTGCATTTCCCCTTGCTCTGCTACTCTAATTACCTCTTCTGCCTGCTGACTCATCTTGAAAGCTGCTGCAGCTCATTCAAAGGAGATTTGGGAACATTTTAAGCTCACTTGCTACTTGCATTTTGATGTGCACTACCTACTTGCTCCTACAGCGCTTACTAGCTAAAGACCACAGCAGCTTTAACTTATCTTTTGTTTTACTGGGTTTAGTCTACATGGTTTTTGCAATGAAAAAGCCTTTGACTAACTGAAAAATAAGCACTGTGGTTAGAAAACATGTTTTGGCCAAGGAAAAAGATACATTGTCTTTGAATTTTCCATTTAGCATTACTTTTTGAAATATGTATTTCTTGCTTGCAGTTTCTGGCACCTAGTATACTTTTGATCTTAATGCCATTTATCTCTGCCAATGTTAAGTTGCTGCTGTCCCCTCGGAGCCCTTAGAAAATGTTTCCTGTTCCCAAGAACCGCAGGGAATTTCGTGTACCTTTTGTGGTTGGGTGATATATTTTGACTTGAGAAATAATAATTAGTGTGGTACCATTAGGTGCTCGTACCGATGTTGACTGTGCTCAGGTGTGTCCGTGTTGCACTTGAGTGCAGGTGTTGAGTTTACAAATGTTTTAATTACCTGCCACTGAGCAGAAGCAGAGGGATCTGTTGTTTTTTGTCTGATGAAAAAGAACACTTACTTGCTTTTGACAAAAAAATAATAATTAAAAAAAAAAGTGACTTTGAATGACTGTTGTAGTGGCAAGGAGTTTAGAATGCAGAAGATATGCCTAGGCAAAACCAAGGAAAATAATCCCATGTTCCTTAAATTTCCTGGCTAAAATCTTGAAGTTGTTACAAAGCACTATACTGCACAAGAATTGCAGTAGACTTCTGTTGCCATCTGCACCTGATTTCCCTTTAGTAAGTTGTCTTTGCAGCCTCAGCAGCAAGCACAGAAACTTAGCTGCTCATGAGCATTTTCTTCATGACCGTCAAATACAGTAACGCTCCCTCTGCTCAGTACACCCTCAGGTAGCCCCTTTTCCATCATTTCCATCATTTCCCAGTTCTGTGTGTGCAGCAACTTTCTGGGTGCTCTAAGTGACAGGCGTGCATCTTCAGCTTTTAGTTCTGCTGCCCTCACTGACCCCTTGTCCATGCTCTGTCAGGCTGGAGGCAGACATTGCATAGCCACCAGAGACAGCAGTGGAGTAGCCTCTGATTTAGAGGAATGAAGAACTAAACCTGATGGTTCCCTCTTGCACTAGACTTCCACTAAACAACATGTGGCAGTTCAATACCATGCTGTCTTTACTATGTCTGCTGATCTAAAAACCCATGCTACTACATACTTCCAGCCTGAGAAAAATTGAGTTTTGCCAGGTTCTTTTGCCACAAATAAAATTTTCAGTATCACTGTATATCATCTGAGACCCAAGCCGTAATTTGTGATATAAAAACTAGAACTGGATGATGTTCCCAAAAGTGAAAACTAGTAAATGACTCCACTTTTAAAGAAATTTAATGAATATGGAACTAAAGATAAAGCTATAATCCATTTTACTATTGTAAAGCTGTATTCATTCTTAAATAACAAATGAATTACAATGAAACGCTGGTTTTGTTTTTCAGGGGATATTGAAAATTAAGATCAAGCTATGTTGTAAATACTGATGCCACTTTTGAAACTTTTTTCCCTCCGTTTTCTGACTAGACCAGAGGCACCTATAAATATTTTAGAAAACAGAGCAGGGGAAGAGTTACTCTGCAGAAAGTTATCCTTGTAAGATCTTTTCTCAGATGGGATGAGTTCCACTGCCTCAGTGACTGTGTTATAAAAGCATGTTATGTAATTCTCTGTAGATACCAATAGGCAGATGTATTTATGGTTTTAGGAAACTTCATGTAATTTAGGCATAAAACTTGAAGTGTGTTTTATAGTTCCTCATTAATAATAGTTGAGAATTATGCTCATCTAAGGCAGCACACATAAATTCTTAATGTTCAGACATTCATTATATGCCTGTGATGGTTAGAAGTCACCATAGGAAAATAAAAGCCAGTGCTCCCAAAAGTTTGTGTGTATATATTTTATATAGCAAATTGGAAATTTTTAGCAAATTGGAAAACTGCTAAATCCCTTAACACTTCTTTACCCTCCACTTCCACATTCTTCCACTTAAAGATACAGTAGCAAATGTTGAAAGAATCAAATAAGGAATGAGAAAAACTTTTTATCAATAAAGTTTTCAGTGAGCGTGCCAACACCTCATACTAGGAAATGCTGAAGCCATCATTTTATGGAGGTTGTAAATCCAGATAATTTTTTGCAATATCAATTTGTTGATCTTAATAGTGAACACACCTGCATCATACGTGAAGATGGCTGTGGCACCATTGCAGGTGGCTTGTTGAACACACAATGGTTGCATGTGAACTTTAAACCTTTGAAGCAGGTGAAAAGGTAAAAGTTTTTTTCTTGCCTTCCTGGACAGAACATCATTTGTGTTGCAAATTAAAGTCATGCTTTTGCAATAGCAAGTTGAACTATAAAAACATTGTTATTGATTTTTTCCTAAATTTCCAGAAGCTGAACTGGGTATGTAGAGCCTTAAAAATGCAAGAACTTCAATATAAGAATAGAACTCAATAAAAATGAGAGTAATATTTTATGGGATTTTCTCTATGTCTGGGATTTCTTTAAGTGAGTATTAAACAAAAAATCTGGGCTAAAGCTTCAGAAGAGATGGATCACGAAAGGTAAAATTTTCTTCTATAGTCATGGGATGACCAGGGCTTTTTTTCTGCTTACGCAGTGAGTGGGAAACAAAAGCACAAATGCGGTGCCACATTTGGAACAAGCACTTCAGTGGCACGTGTACTTACTGCTTTCTTGACCCAGATACAAAAGTGCTTGTGCTGTAGAAGTGGTACATAGAGAACTAAGTTTTCCTGAAGCGTGAATTTTCCAAGTTACATCATGGCTGTCTCTGAAGTCTCTTTTATTCTGAGCCTGGAAACAGGGCTGGTGCAGTTCTGAGCTCTGCAGGATGCTCTGTGCGTGTGTGTGTTGCGGGAATAGATGTGTCAAAGTCCCTTCCCCTTTCACTCAGCGTTTTCATCCTGAATTTTCAAAGCTGACGTCTGTTATGAAAGAATTGGCTCTTACCTGTCCTTTCATCATGGGTATCAAATGTACATTGGCTTTAGTTGAAACTGGGGAGTGAAAAGCCTCGGAGGAAAAACCAGACCTACAGCACTCTGTTTTTTTCATGGTGTCACTCTGGTTCTAATCTCACAGAGTTTTGCCTCAGATGGCATAAATAGAGCTGATATTGGTGGCCAAATCCAACAGAGGTGCTTGCCTAAAACTGTCATCAGGCATAACTATGTAGTAACAGAAATTTGTTACTACAAATCAGTACGCATCACCCAAACCCGAGCACCTATGTTACGTGCTGGTCAGACCTCAGCAAGGGTCGCTGCAACCCTGCTGATGGATCCCAGGAGGGGATCGGTCAGTCAGTCTGCTCTGAGCAGCGCCAAGCTGCATGGCTAGGATCAAACCACCCCACAGGGCAGCTGTGATGTCCTTCTAACACACGGCTTGGGGAGGCCACGCCATGCTCACTGTGCTGCATGATGTGCTAGTGTGCGTGTTGAGGAGGCTGAAGACCAATGTTAAATCATCTCTTCAGGTTTATGATTTGTAGGTTTAAGCCACAATCTCTTCGGGATTAGTGTAAGGACAGTGTTGTAGGCAAGGATGCATAAGGGGAATCCCCGTGTCATGCTGTGCAAGGAAACTCAGGAATCATGGGGCCAGAAGGGGAAGATGCAGGGAGTACACCGGTGGGTTACTAAACAGGAGGGAGCCTGAGCTGGCTATGTCACACAATCCAAGGAGCTTTTACATCATATTCTCATTATATCTAATGTGGAAAATGTTTAAGTCCTTGGGAAGTAAGACACTGAAACAAAGTAATCCTCCAAAGTGGATGACAACCACAAAGCAGTAACTGCCTTCTCTTTGGATGGATTGTTTTCTCAGTGTGGAAGTGCCCCCTCTGCCTGCTTCTCAAGTCTTATTTCATCTTTGATTATTTTTTTAATACTGTCTTCCTAGAAAAGAAAAAAGACACTTTTATTCCTGGAAGAGTTTAACATGGCAAGAGGTTAAGGAGAGCAAAGAGACTGCTACCCTTTTCATTACTATCCAAAAAAAAACTTTCCAAGGACTAAAGCAGAGATGTATTATCACCTCATCTGTCTTTTACAATTTTCCATCTTTACAAGTTGATTTATTAGCATTTTGTAACTTCCTTTAAGTTAGGTTCTACCCAGGCTACCAAAGAGCACACAGTACAAATTTCCTATTGCAAAAGTAGGTTTCTTGAAAACTCATGTATAAAATAAAGATTATGTTGTAGCTGTTTTATCTGCTGTCATTTAATGTGTGCATCCATCATGCCATCATAAACTCATCAAGAGTTTTCTAACTCAGCTGTTAAAAGGTCTCCTTCCCTGCAGCTGGCGGATGGGTTCACAGGCTGTCGGCTATAAAGCAGAGATTCCCCAGTTTAAAACCCAGCCTGTTCAATGTCCCTGTAAGTAATTTAAGGAAAATCACACATGCTGAGGTTTCTCCTTTCCCCTTTTCTGCTGCTAATAAATGATTTTATGGGCCAAAGAGCAGCGATCTGTCAGGCAGAGAACATCCTAGATAGGAGGGAGCGTCAGATGTGAACTTGGTGTGCTTCTTGGCAGGCAGTCACTCACAAGAGCATTGGCAGCAAGTCAGTGAGCATATGCGCTTGAGAAACTCCTGCCCAGTGGGGATACAACTTGACATTCTCTCTGAAAGATAAGTTTTTTTTTTTTGTTTGTTTGTTTGTTTGTTTTCCATGAATTCAGCAAAGCACATAGATTTGGATGACATGACTGCTTTTTGTGGAATTAGCGGGCTGTGTTGAGTTGCAGTCTGAGATTCTTTGGTTCAGCTGATGTTACATTGCTGTTCGTAATCCTTTCTGGCTTCTTGAGTGCCAAGACCATGCTGGAAGGAAAACCAGTGGCTAGCCAAAGGCCTTGATTAATGTGAGTCTAACCAACCGAGGAAAGGGGAGACTGGCCCAAGATTGCTGTCAGCTCTTAATAAGACCAGAATTAGTCTCTACACTGCAGCAACTATGAATTATTTAGTTACCACAGATGGACAGCATACCGTTTGAGTCAATGGGATTTGGCCAGATCAGAGAGCCTGGTGTAAGACATATGCAGCAGGTGTCTCACCAACTGAGACGTTTTCTTTTGCCTGGTGAGCTTTGACCCTTGAGCAGCATTTCAATTCTGGAAAGAACTGAACTAACCTTTGGTGGTAAGCAAGATTTTTATTTGTGCCAAGTTTGCCACTCAAGGAAATAGTGGCAGAAAGCTGACCGTAGACCCAAGGTTTCTACCATGGTCTGTCCATGGCTGAGAAGAAAAGTCATGAAAAATGCTGTGATCTGTGCCAAGTGGCATCCATTCCTAGAGAATCCTCTCTGAGCTAAGTACAGCTCCTTCACAGCATCCCTTCATCTTCCTGCACGGCTCCAACCAGGGGCTGAGGCCGACCAGGGTACAAGGAGCCACCTATGACAGCTCTGCACCATGGGAGACATAGGGCTGGGATCCTCGTGGTGTATCAGGAGGAGTTTATAAAGGGGAGGCTGGGATGAGAAAAACCATTTGAACCGAGATTTGTATTTGGTCGATAATGAAAACAACTGATCAGCCTCGTATTGCTGTTTCTTTGCGGTGTCTGTTGGCCAAACGATGGTACTGAAGGCTTGATGATTATGTTATTTTCAGGTAACTCTCAGTTTGCACTTACTCTGTATCATTTTGGCAAAATACGATTTTATCACTTGTCATAGAAATGACCTCCACATAACACAGGAAATCTTGGTGACTTATGGCTTTGGTGAGAATGACATAAGAAACATGGGAGCACAGGAGCAACCTGACATCTCGCCAGTGCCCAGGTTAACTCAGCCCCTTGGGCCAGGCCGTGGGTGCTGCTGCAGGCCCTGGAGAGCAGGGCTGCGGCCTGGGCTGGTGCCTGCCCTTCCCCAGCATGGGGCCCTGCTCAGCTCGGGGCTGACTCAGTGCTATGATATAAAATTAAATCCGTCTGACTCCAGAGTCTCCTTCACCTCAAGTCTTCCTTACTCCCCTTCAGCCTTCTACATACAGAGACAGAATAAACGCCATGATTGTAACTTGCATGGATGTGGCCCTGGGGACCTCGCAGGCACAACATGCCTCACTGATTTCAGTGCTTAATAAAAGCTCTATGATAGCTTTTTATATTTTGTTAGAGGTGCCACGAAGAGCATCATTAGAGAAAATAAGGCATGATCTGAAAAGTTTTCAACTACTGTTGAAACAGATCTGTTATGTCATTGCTGAAGGTATTGTCTGCAGAAGTTAAAAGCGTTTGTAAGTACTTTGCCCTTTCAGCATCACTTTGGGTGATTCTTGTCTCGACTCTTCTCTTTTTAATCTAAATAGGCATGGTCTCTCCTGGTATTCTCAGCTGGAGATGCTATTTGTCGCTTCCTGGGCTCGCGTGTTATGAAGTGGCCATTAGGAATTGCCTGATGTTGCTATAGAGGTATCTTATTTTTAAGGATAACAAAGTGGCTTATGTCCTTTGCAGGGCGTAGGCTCCTGTCCTTGTCACTGATAGAATAATGAGAGGTTAGCAAACGAAGGGGACCAGACTGACTGGTTTTGTCAAGAGTAACTGCTACTGAAGTTACACAAGAGATGACATATATCTTGCCAGAACTCCTTTTGAGCCATGTGTTTACCAGAGAATCCTCATTATATTTAGGATGATTTTTTTTCTACGTGTTCAGTATTTCCTCCCTCAGCCCATCCTAATATTCAGAGGGATGAAGTTTAAAATCTGTCTTTATTCATCGATGTAAAGTTCTGTAACGTTTCACTTTCTTTCTGCTGTTGGATGGAGATCGGAGGTAGTTATATGACAGCTGCCCATGTGTTTTGGGAGGCTGTTCATCAACAGAGAATACCCAAAAATGTGCGTGTAATTTGGGACCTCTCTGTCAAGAGGGATGATGAGAACTTGGAAGGGTCCAGCAGGAGCGGGATCCAGTTAAGGATCTGGGGTTGGATCCCACTTAGGACAATTATGTCAGACCAAGACTAATTGTCAAATAATACTGTTGATAATCAAAATTGGATGACACATAAAAGCAATCCTATAGTAATTTGTGAACCCATTATTGTGGATGAATTCCACCTTTCAGTTCTGCAGTGTATTTTCATATGCTTCTTTATGGTGATTCTCATCGGCAGACCCGACCTCTAGTTTTGTCGAACTCCTCTGAGGTATTTTTTCTGTTGCACTGACTGTCCCAGCTGCAGAACTCTGCCTTTCACTTCTCTGTGATTACTTGTTCATGAATTAATTTAGCAAATCAGATTGGTCTCAGTATGATACATAGGGGTGTTACACAATCAACATTAGGTGAAGTTGAAAAATGACCGAATATTTCTATTTGTTGTTTTCTGTCTCTGAGCCAGCTTCTCATTGATTGGTATTCCCTGACCACTTACACCTCAAAAGCAGCTTTTTGCCAGGAGAATATTAATTTCCATTACAATCATGTTCATTTTCTGTTCACTGTTTTGTTTAGCAACTCAAGGAATCATGGAAGAGTACACGAACATCATCTTCTTGTCATGTAATCCCAGCCACAAGCTTAATATTTTTCATATCTTTAGGTAATGAAAACTAGCATAACTGCCCTATTTTTGGTGGAATAATGCTGACTTGTGTCCAGTGAGAATCTGATTTTTTATTGGCAATGACCATAAACGGGTAGAAGGAATCTAAGAGGTGAGATGGGCATCAGAAAGGACAAGTGGATCAAGTACCTAATTCTTGTCCTGTTTTGCACCACTTAAAGAAAAGATGCATGTACTTTTTCTAAAAGTTTTTCTTTTTCTAACATGTTCTGTTTCTTACTGATGCTCTGAGAATACCATCTTTGCACTGGGAAAATAAAATGTGCTCACAGCTTCCCACAGCCAATTAATTATTCAGTATTTGAGAACTTTAAGATTTCTTAAGCGAAAGTGATAGGATTTAAGAAAAGTCACAATATGTGGTAACACAATTTGTGTAAACACAGGCAAGAGGAAAAAAAAGTATTTATTTGAGAAGAACACAATATCCATCCTTTTATTTTAAGTTTTGCACATTTATTGGGACGTAGGATTATCTGTAACTTAAATTTTCTATTAAAATACAGAAAATACAACCATGCCTCCACTTTTGTGTATGTTAGAAACAAGTCACGGATTTTAAACATGGACTAGAAACTATTGATATCTCTGAAATCAGCAGAGTTATATGAATTTATACCATCCCAAGTTTTGGACACGTGCATTTGAACAGATCACAAAGTGGTAGTCAGTTTGACTGTCCTGAAATCAAAAGTAATCTAAGCAGAAAGGTCTGCAAGCTGACAAGGAAGAAATAATGAATATTTTATACGTATATCACTGTTTCTTGGGCATGTTCAAGTCATTATTACACAAGGTAGCTGGCAGGTTTATATTCAATACAATAACACTTCCAGTAGATGTCCTTTTCTTCTTTCCAAAGCGGCAGAACAGAGGCTGTGGCTGTCACTGCAGGATAGCACAGGGAGCAGTTACCGCACCCTGATCTTGGCTGCTGCCTGAGGAATTTCGGAGTGCTGTACATGCCTGCCTCGCATGAGATGGGCAGAATGACAGTGGCCAGTATCTCCCCTGACCTCAAAGCACAGTGGTTTTTGTTCATCATCAGCCTAAAGATAGCATATTTGATCCGTTTTGTTTGGTGATTTGCGTTAACAAAAATAAATCTTACACGAAAAGCATCTTGCTCATTTAAGAGAAGTGTTCGTCATCGAGCAGGCTGCCACCAATTTCAATGTATAACTTCATCCTATGTGAGGACGAGGATGTTGAGGATGTCTTCTGTGTGGGGATGTTTCTCTAATGGCTGTCCAGCTTCTTTCATTTTTATAATTTCACAGAGAACTATTAACAAGGTGTAGTTTTGTAGATGGACAGGGTCCACTTTCTTTATGTAAGTCTGTTTTTCTGAGTCACTTTGAAAAGAAGCAGAATGGTTGTGCTGGGAAAGGGTTAGCTCAAGAGCACACTTACAGAAGGTTTTTGCTGCTGAACAGTGAGAAAGCTTGAGACTGTCTAAAACTGTAATCTTTTACTGTGCTAAATCTCTGTTCCCTAAACGCAGTCTTTTTATATTATGGTAAGGTTGTCATAACTTGCTGATGTAGGCTGGTAAATAGTGCATCTTATGTTAATGAACAGGAAAAAAAAATTAAACCTTCCCTGTAGAATTTTTCCAGTATGGTACTTAAATTTGCTGGAAAAATCCAAGATGGCATAAAGTGTCAAGTGCCAACACACAGCTAATGCAGTGCAGGTATTTCCTGTGGATGAATATTCAAGGACATTGTAGCCTTTCTGCTTAAACTCTGAAAAAGATGTAGACAAAGTAAATATTAGGTCTGTGCTCAGTTCTTTTCCTTGCACATCAGGTATTGAGGCTGCTGCCAGTTTTATTTTGGCAAGCCTGATTACCAGGTTCGCTTGCCAAGGCTGTAGAGAAACATCCTTTGTTGGCAAGATGGTCTAGATGACCTAATGCTGCTAGTTGTTCCTTTCTACAGCTTTGCTGGTTCTACCAAAGATTGCAGCACTGTGGTACTCTAGTTTTGACTTACAGAAATCCTGTCGTTGCTCTTAGTTCTTGAATGCTAAAGCTCAGTATATTTGCCCATAACCATGTATGTTGTATTTGAAGGATACAAGGCATGATTCAGTGGCTATCAAAACTGTTGCAGGGTTTTAGTGCCCGTTGGCCAGATTTTCAGAGGCATCTA
Organism: Oxyura jamaicensis; assembly: GCF_011077185.1. Taxonomy (NCBI): domain Eukaryota; kingdom Metazoa; phylum Chordata; class Aves; order Anseriformes; family Anatidae; genus Oxyura; species Oxyura jamaicensis. The sequence continues at coordinate 26,585,142 of NC_048899.1, read as the reverse complement.
AGGGTGTAATGAACACCTAGTGAAACTTGTGCTGTGTCCGAGAGGCTAAATGATAGGCTGCTCCTTGAACACAATCTCGCAGTAATGAGTGCTTCTCTATTGAGCGAAAGGACTCAGAGGGACAGATTTCCCCTTCTATTTTACTAGGTGAGAAAAATCTATTAGTCTCTCTTCCCTCTGCAGGAGAGCTATAAACGCAGCAAACTGTGAAGTTAAATGTTTTTTATACCGTGTAATGACAAATTGTCCATGTCACAGTCCTTCCTTTAAAAGCGGGAACTATGTAAGGCACTTCTTCAGGAAATTGGCTTTCTCCTCATTAAGCTAATCCCTTCCCCAGAACACGGAGTGTTCCACACGTTCACGATTGCTGAAACATGCTCACCATCAAGTCATTAATGAAGGCAGCTAAGTGTGAGATACCATTTGAATCATTACCTAGTGACAAGACATAAAATTATTCTGACATCTTATCTCGTAGGCTCAATTCTGTTCTCATTTGGTATTTCATTATCAATATAAGAATTAAAATAATAAAGCCAGGGCTTAGAAAATTTGTTTCTGATTATGAAGCCATGCAGTCCCACTGCATGATGATAACTGTTGCAGTCTTCACGAGTAAGGCAAATAGCAGAAGAATGGCAGTAAATAAAAATGTGAGCGAATTCTTATGGTTATTACCCTAGGCTAGAAGGTAAGAAGTAGGTGAATGCAAAATTGCTCACACTAGAATTGGATGAGCACCATCTGCCTTGGGCGTCACTGGGCTGCAGTAGCATCCCAAATCCACTCTCTCTGTGACAACAGCCACGGGGAGCAGACCAGGCCAGGAGCTCTGCTGCCATCATCTTTTCCTTCGCAATGCACTAAAGTTTTCTCTTAAAAGTAGTTACAAGTTATATTTTATATGTACAAAAATGGCAAAGTCATAAGTATCTGACTTTGTGTCTGACCAAAGACCCAGACAGAGACACTTAATGTAGCTGGCAGAGTAGACAGATACCCTGTTCTATGACTTTGGGTTCTTGTTTTTTTTACTTTGAGGACAAAGAAGACGAATGCAACAGGTTATAATCTGCATTATTTTTTAAGCAATGTCTGCATGTGTTTGATGTGTTTATTTTGTTTTACTTCAGCATTGGTAACCAGCAAACACAAGTGCAAAGTGAACTGAAAATCTGTAGAGACAGATATGTTGTAACATTAGTAAAAGGTTTGCTGAAGCCTCATCACTTGGAGCAAACCAGTTTTCAGCTAGACTCACTTTTACAAACAGCATTTCATTCTAGCAGAAGGGAGCTTGATACACTGCAGGAGAGTAATGCCGAGGGTGCCTCTGCACCAGCGTTTTGGTTTGGTTCAGGAGCGCACTTTTGGAATGAATCTCCCAACTCTGCTGCCTTCCCCCATTTTGGGATGCATTGCAGTGAGGTCTCTGACCACACCAGCTGGTTGCCTGAAGGATGTGCTGCGAGAGGCAGGTTTGGCTCCTGTTACCTGCTTGTCCCATGCCACCCACAGAGTCCCCATGTTCCCACACACCAGGTGCCAGCCCAGCAGCGGATTCATGGTGTAAAGCTGCTCTGGGGATCTGCAGCACAGCCGTCCTATCATTTCACACAATGAACTGGAAAAAAAAAAGGAAAAAAGCTCTTATTTTATTGTTATTACTACCATTATATATAAAAGTATCTCACCACAACAGAGGCCATCACGCATTGTGGACCTGTCTAAGAAGGAGCTAGCCTGATCATTAGGAGCACAAGCCAGCCTGTGCCTCCAGGAGCTAGGTAGCACTTTCTGGCTACGTTTTATTTCACAATATATGCACCTATTCTGTAATTTGGAAGAGGATGTACTTTCTTTGCAATTTATAAAGTGTAAGCTATCCATAAGGTCAGGCACCACAAAATACCATGGTGGTCTTCTTTGGTCTGTGGGCAATAAAGGTGAATTTTGTTCAGAGTGACTGTGTGTTGATACTTGAAAGTTAAAGGAAATAAGACAAAAGCAGTGTTTACAGCCTTTAAGTTTGGATCTTGAAGAATATTTGCATGGCTGTAGGATTACTTGCGCATTTAGAGTCCTGCAAGCATAACATTTGTTCAGAGATTGAGGACTAATTGCAAGCAAATATAAATTATTCAATCTTTAACAAATAGACTGGAAAAATAATGAGAGTGAATGCTTTCAGGAATTAAAAGAAGAAAAGGGCAGAGAAAGATCAAAAACCATGTAAAGAATGGCAGTCAAAGGAATAAGGGCATACTAGCTAATATATAACACTATCATATTTGTTACTTTTGACTATTTTTTTTTATTCCTTTTTCCTATGTTGTCTCTATTTTAATCCCAGAAGTACTGTGACAGCATAGAAATCCACTTGCATGCAAGAGCTTACATGTCTGAAGCTAAGATTATGGAAATCTGGGGGCTAACACTGTATCTTTTTATTAGCCTAGACAGAATCTAGCTCAGTAAATAAACACCAGTGGCTTATCCTAGAGAAATTGATGTGGAAATAATTATTCAGTGGAGGAAAGTACCAACATTCAGTGCAATATTTGCATGAGATATTATTTTCAGAGTATTACTCAAAAATCTTTTGAGGTACTGCATAAGGAGAATATTTATCTGCACTAAGTGTTTAATAAAAAAATATTTCCCAGCTTTGCAATGAATAATTCAGTCTGCATTAGTAACATGGGCATGACTGCACACATAATACATATCTTTATAGATGTTACGGTAAATTGCTACATGTTAAGACATCCTTAAATCCTTTTCTGTGTGGAATGCTACCAGGTACAATTTTTCTGAGGAGCTGAGCCACCCAGAAGTTTAAATATGATAATGAGTTGCAGAGACTAAGTGTGTCTGGAAATCAGGCCACGGAAGATCTGGTAACAGGGAGCCTATTTGAAGCTGGCATGAAGGGATAATGTAGTGAGCTGAACTTGGAGCATATTCTGTAGGTCTGTGGGTACAAAATTCACCCTAAAAACTCTTGCTTCCTCCATACAAAATACATATTTTAAATGGATACAACTAAGTGTTTAAAAGCTGATTAGAAACAGAACAGATTGCTGATGGAAATAGCAAAAGATGGATTAAGACTGATTGCAGGACACTGTGATGAAAGATGACAAACCCATGTAAAAAAACAAGACGTGGCAATCTAGAAAGCTTACTGCATAAAGATCTCTCTGCCATGTTTCTACTTCTGTCTCATTATAATTGACATTTAGGCAGGCAGTGGGAGTCAACTAATGTAAATAGCTATGAATCTGGCATCCCGTTGTTGAGCTCTGGACAGGCATTGAAAAAAACCATGCTCCAAGCCACAGAGATGTGTATGAGGCATGTGTAAGAGGAAGAGAGAAAAACAGAGCATGAACCAGTAATAACATTTTCTTTAGATTGAACTTTTTGCACTGATCCAAAAGGCTCATCATTCTAAAGCAAACTGGAGTTGTTTGATACCATAAAATGTGTGGTTTCTGGGAGGATTTAAAGCTAAGCTGGTTCAATTATTCACCCTTTGACTTTGAAAAGCTCTCTAGGCTGTATTAGCCCATATGTCTGCTTAAAACTTCGCATATGTTGTAAAGCAATTTTGATAACACAGCAGTAATATTGCCATAAACAACAGATATTAATAACAGGTAGTTACCAAAGCATTATAGCTATTTATATCGCTCCCTCTGTCTCTGTTTTATCTATGTACACATCCTACTAGACCATTATTTCTGTACAGCAGACTGGCCAATGGCCCTAGGACAGGGATGTATGCATGGCTAGATTGTGCCAATAAAATGTTAACCATATCCTGAAGTCTGCTGAAGAAAAGCAGGGGATGTAGCACAGGCACCTGGAGTACAAGCAGAATATGACAGCAGAGGCCTTGAAGGGACAGGCACAAGACATTAGTGGAAGCCTCAAGCACAAATTGCAAGTAGTAAATTACTGATCAGAAGAGAAATGCAATCTTGAGAGCTGGGTAGAACCAGTTTTAGGGCCTAACTGGGACACGTGTTGTGTAACCACCTGCAATACCCAACTGGCAGCACAGGTGGAGACACCTTTAGATTGTATGCAAGATTGCAACAAAACCGACTCGTTGCACAGGAACCTTATTTCAGAATCGGGTATGTGAATTGATCACTCTGATATCCTGTATTGATACATAATGTAAATACTATTTCATCATCGTATTTGCTCTATGTTGTATTGCTTGTGCTTGGTTTGAGGCTTTGGTTGCAATTTGGATGCAACATGAAGAAAACTACTTCTGGTTTTCTTGTAAAAGAAACATCAACACTAACTGCTGTGTTTCGTAAAACACTATTGTTTAACTCTTATACAAAGCTTGTGGACCTTCATCATGCCATATGATGCCATTCTGTATGTTCAATTCTAGCATGATCTGGCATTGTATATCTGGAAAAGAATTCAAGTAGCAGATCTGTTTAAATAGAAAATATGGGCTTAGAGCCCATACTGTCTTTGCAGGAAGAAGATTATGATCTTGAAGGTAAAGAAAACTGTTTTGCCATATAGGTCTGCTATTGTTTTGCGCTGACGTAGGCTAGTAGAGCAAATAAATAAATTATGTTTACACAGAGCTGTACTAGAATCATGTAGGTTTTATAACATGGTCACACCTGAACAGATTGGCAACATTCATTATGTAAATCAAAGATGTTCCTGGCACACAAAAAGAGGCTGTATGCTGTAAGTGACAAAGCTGAATTAGCTGTATGATCCTGTGAGTTTGTTAAACAGCATCCCTACAGAAAACAGTGGTAAATATCAATCATCAGCCATGAATGACACTTAGTGGAATAGACTGTAAGAATAGACTTTGGGCATGGATATTTTTTTTTTTATATGCAGATAATTCTGAAAAACAGTACCTGTGAAAAGATTCCTTAGCGCAGACATTTGGTACAGGGCGGGTATGGCAGCTTTCGGATTTCAGGGTTTGAGTGGGAAGGAATATGAGTGGGATCCTCACGTACCATATGCAGATGGTATATGACAACCAGGGGGTCACACGCAGCCAGCCACCCGTGGGGTCATGCAGAGCTCTGGAGGTTATGACAAATCTGCTCTCCTCCTCCTCCTCTTCCTCAGGGACAGAAATTTCAACCTGGAGAAACAGCATAACTTCATTCTTAATCTCATATTCACACCTCGCTGCTAGAGGCATTACTCTTTCCTTTTCAAACTTTCCTACTGCCTTTCCAGATTTGACTTGCTTTGCTTTTTTTTCTTTTTTTCTTTTTTTCTTTTTTTTTCCCAGTTTGGAGAGTTAGTGTTACAGTGCTATACTAAAGGAGAAAGAAGTACCCTTGTACACTCACGAAGAGAGGACTTCTCAGGTTGTTCTTTTCCTGCGTTATACCTCGTGTTGTCCACAAGTGCTCTGCATTTTTGGAAAGCTGTTGATCATTGCTATATCAAATCCTAGCATCTCACTTAGGGGCCAAGAGTTTCAAGCAGACAGAATCCTTTCCGCTTTCCTATTTTCTTTGATATCCTTGCTATGTGGCCTCAGGCTAATGTGTTTTGGCTCCCTGTGCTGCCTCCCTTTCCTCAACACACTTCATTCTGGAAAGCTTTACTTCAGCAGTACATGGCTTCTTCTCAGTAACGGGAGCGCTTTGCCTTTCCCTTCACTCTAGGAAAAAATGAGGTGCAATTGGCAACTCTCAGGAATAAATAGCTGCAGCTTTCGTGTGGAGGCAGGGGGACAGAGTGCCTTTAGGCCAAGGTTTGTGGTAGCTCACGCTGTGGGTCTGAGCAGGTTGAACTCTGACATGGGATTGTGGGGTTACCTGGGTCAAGTCACGTTTCTGCATGTGGTTTTACAATTAGCACTTCAGTAGGTGATGGTTTAGTTGGCTTAGTTAGAAGTTAGTAACTTCAGATGTAGCAGCTGTAGGTTGCACGATGTAAATCCACAAATGCGTATATTTTGCCAAATGTCTGAGTGGTTGTGTTTTACATATATGTTCCATTTATATTTTCTTTTGAGGGGATATTCATGCAAAAATTACCTGGATCAGCCTGTGCTGGAAAGACCTAACTTACTGCCCTTTCAGAAAATATGTTTAAACTTTATTCTGGCAGGATCTAATTCTTTCTGTCACTAAAGCAAACCCACAGTGTTCAGGCTGTTAAAAACAAACAAACAAACAAAGAGCCTGGCAGTTTCAGCAAAAACTTAACAGTATTAAATGATACGTTAGCCAAGACTTCATTACTTTTAACAGATATAGCATAGTGCATTTGAAGTGTTATCCAGACTGACCTTCAGTAGTCTAATTAGTTAATAGATTTTTTGAGACGTTTGGCCAAAACTTTGTCTGTCGGGGCAGACCCTGGGCTACTGTGAGACTCACCGCTGCCGTGGTGGAGCTCGGCCCAGAGCGGGATGAGCACGTCCTGCTCCCAAGAAGGATTGGGGGAGCTAGAGGAGATAACGAGGTAAGTTGTAACAAAGGCAGTGCAGCGTTTCTTTAATGTGCTGTATAGTAAAGGAAAGACCGTGAAAGCCTGTTGAGTTTTTGTATCATAGGGTCAGGCTTTATGAAAGCATACATTTTCCCTTTGCTCATTACCTGAAAGTGATATCCCTTATCCAGACTTCCCTGGGATTCGTTTTACTCTAAAATGACAGGCAGGCATTCTGCGGTTGGGATTTGAAGGTTAGTGAGATGTCTTCAGTATCAGCAGGATACTGCTGTGTGACTGGGGGCAGCGCGACCCATTGCCAGCGAGAATGTCCTGCAGGAACGGTAACAGATTTCGTAGGATTCTAGAATGTGCTAAAGGGATTAGCCCCCAAAAGATGATTTCCTTGCTTTCAGTAATTCCTATTGGTATTTTTTCCAATGAAGCACATTTTCTTCACTGGAAAATGTGACACGTTTTTGTTGCAGTTTCTTGTTTAGCACTTCTACCTGCCGGTTAAGTGGTGATAACATTTGGCGTTTCTCCTGACAAATGACAGGAATGAGCTCCAACCCAGAGACCTGGGAAAGCTAAGCTTCCTCCCTGGTTTTCCTTAGCAAGCAAAATTTCTCCACCCACAAATGCTCAGATGATGTCCAAACAAAGAAGTCGTCAGTAGAGGACAGGTACCACGGAAATAGTTTTGTTTCCCTGTACATGTGGACAAAGAGCAGTACTTCTCTGCACCCTCAAGCTTCTTTTAATGTTCGCAGTACTCCATCCAACCCTTACTCCTCCCACCTCCACCACTGGTAGGAGCGTGCCACAAACATGTTTCTCTGACCGTCCCCTGGGCAGCTGAACCCCACTCTGGCTGAGGAGCAACATGCACCTCTATCAGGCCGGCTCCACAGGAGGAGTCACTCAGTGGTCTCAGCTTCGCTGAGGCCCTTGGTGCAGCAGCACAGCCCTGCTGCTGGCCACCTCTTGCTGTGGAGAGCTCCGCTGGGGCTGCCCACTTGCCGGGATTCATGTTTCACAGGGAGACCCCAGAGCAGTTTCTGTACTTGCAAACGTTACTGCTCCACCAGCATCCAGAGGGCTGAAGTCCTCTGTCTGACCGCAGAGCATGTGTATTTTGAAAAGCAGTAATGCAAACCACCTGCCGTGCTGCCACGTTCTCCTTTCCCTGCGTTCTGTGCCCGCAGTAAACCTCCAGCTTGGCCTGGATGAGTCCTGGTCCTTACGGTTACTTCCTGGCCTGACCTCTCTGTTGGAAGTCTGCCAGCAAAAATTAATTTGAGGTCTAGTGGTGTTTTCATGAGATGCAGCTGCTTGTCGTCTGGGAATGTGATTCGATCTCCAGCTCCAGTCACACAAGAGCGGTTTTCAGTCAATACCGAACTGCACTGGAGATGAGGAGCAGTCGGGCAGAGATGAGGAGCTCGGCAAAGCTCCCATGTGCAGTTCCCTTCGGTGCAGGATCCCTACCAGTGACAGATCCCTGATTTCCAAGGATTGGTATGAAGCAAGCTCAATTTCATGCAGGTCATGACCCCTTGTTTGATTGCTCGGAGAATTGTGACCTACTTCATGACTGGGCTTTTTGTTTGTTTTTAGCTCTTTGGATGGAGAAACTAATAAGTAAACTAAGCAAGTACCAGAGGAAAAATGTTTATTTTTAATACTAGCCTCCCAGTTTAGCCAACCATAAAATATTTAGGGTTCTTTCTTATAATTTGAACTGCTACTAGTTCTGAAGGTTTGGCTTTTTCTCCCGATCCTGACGAAGTCTCCATTCTTCACTGTAAAGTTTCAAGTGAAATGCTGCCAGAATAAAATCTCTGGCCTGAAACACAGTAAAGAGTCCATTGCTTAGAATAATGTTGTGTCTTGTCACTGGCTGAAGTGATTTAAGCTTTATCATATCTACCAGGAAGAAAATAATAATAATAATAATAATAAAGAGATCCTCCCCTCTGCTCCCTTAATCCACCTTTCTCTATACTAATCTGCAGATGAGCCTCAGATCAATAAGAAGGCTGAGGCTCAGTGACAGTCTGCTGAGCATCTGGTCTAGATCCCCAGCTGATGTATATCACATATATTTTAAAGCTCATCACAGCAGCAGCAGGTTGGGTTCCCAAACAGTAAATATTTACTTCTATAAGGCCCTACGTAGCTTTAACAAAGCATCGTTTTCTGTTCCAGCTCTTGTCCTAGAGTAAGCCCAGATAGGCAAATTTAAACATGTTACAGCAAGACTGGCAAACAGAGCAGTGTTGTGAAGCCATGTTTTGTTGTTTGTTTGTTTGTTTTTCTGGAAAAGAAGCATAGCACTGATGTTGTACCTTAACCAGATCACACTGAAGTTTCCCCAGATTTGCCCTCTTCCTAAAATAATAAAAGTTCCAGAAATCATGCTGTAACAGACATCGCATTTCCAAAAATTGCAGCTCATTTCAAGGTATGCAGCATAGTAAGCAGACCCTGAGGAATGTGGAGCAAAGAAGGACCTGATAGAAACACAGCCCTGATACCTTATTTCACTAAAGCAGTGTCTGAACCTGAGTTTGCTTTGTCTAAGTAACTCCTCCAAGACAGGCCCTAACGTATTTATCCAATAAACTTGTCACACAAGAAGGGCTGTGCAGAAGTGCCTGGCCTGTTCCGCCTGTGCTGAAAGGTAAGAGGATGCCAGTTTATTTACTAGCAGGTATTGCACAACTCACAACACGGGTTAGGACACAGGCTGGCAGGCTCTGTGGGAGCCACGCTGCTCAATACTTCCCCAGCTGGCTGGGTCAAAGACTTGCATAACGTCAGGAAAAACAATGTTTATCTGCGATATTATTTGAACTGTAAATGTCATTAAAAATATCATCTACTGTGATTTTTTTCCTGTTAGGTATACAGTTTTTGATTCCTAAGATAAAGTATAAAGGGGGAAAAAAAGACTCATTGCATTGGCATACATCATTCACTAAATTTGAGATTTTGTGGCATGCTCTTGGTATACCATTTCATACCTTAGGTAATTCCCTGGTACGGGTGCACATGAGTAATAACAGCAGTCGGAGCAGACCTGCCTTATCCCTCTGCCACGCAGCTCCAAGTAAGATGCTGGATGAAGCCAGTGCAGGTACTCCAGTGGGAGACACATTAGTCTCATCTTCACACCACGCAGATAAACAGACAGAGCAAGGCTATCACTGCTGTGTTTTAAACACTTTATTCTGGGCCGAGTCTTCAAATTTATGTTATGTGACTCAATAAATGTTTGATGGTCTCAGTGTAGCATCTAGTGGAGAAAGGGTAAATAACAGAAAAAAAGCAGACACGTGCTGTTAACCCTTGTGCATTGCAGGGAGGAAAATGTGAACCATTGCTGAGCAAGGAGCAAACAGTCACTTCCCTAAATCACCCAGAAAAACACCTCAAGGGTTACTCTGAAGCGGCTGCGGTTCACGGGGTAAAATGAGGGGCTTGTACTTCGGTGGAGCAGGATGGTACCCCTGGTGGGGATTCAGTGCGAGAGGGTCTCTGTGTCTGAATGAAGCAGGGCTTTCTTGCTCTTGCTGCCATTCTGAAGGTGTTTGTTTGTTTGTTTGTTTGTTTGTTTTTAATAGGCTTTTGAGACATATCAGATCTCATCAGGTGCTGAAAAATGGGGTCCTACGTGTAATACTCACACAAAGTTTATAGCTCAGAGCTATTCTTTTAACATTTTATTTTATTATTATTTTGAATATCATGATTGTATCCTGTTTATAAACAAATTAGAGTAGAAGGGTTTTTTGCAAATAAAAGAAGAAAGACTCATTTTCAATAGCCGGGAACTTAAGAAAGTAAATAATAGGAGGCTTGTTTTATAATTATTTTCTTCAGACTTTATTGGGACTTTTTCATGTGCATAATGTCTGTGCTGTTGCATGGGGAGGTGAACAAAGGGAGCACAAATCCATACACCAGGATCTGCCTCTAGGCACAGCTGATGGTGGAGAGTCCTCCAGAAGCACCACTGCTGCAGAAGGGATACGGCTCTGAAATTAATGATGGGGTTGCGGAGCCAGTTCCTTATGATATGGCATGGAAATATGCTGCCTTGGGCAGAAATACAAAGTGGATGGTAAATATGTGCCTCATTAAGGGTAGCTCCAGAGAACGCTGTGATTAATCCAAAATTATCAGAGATGCAATTTCCTTGCAGTTCACGAGGACTCTGCATGCTGCCACTGAATCACAGAAGCATCTGCACCAGCCTAGTGGCAACAACCTATTCGTAGCAGGAGGTTTGAGGGTTACCCATTCTGTATTTTCCTTGCTAAATCTTCTACGCAAGATGGTGAAGATGATGGGAGGACTCTCATTTTCCTGCCTTGGCACAAGGAGCGTGGCTGCTGCTGCTGCCCTTGAGCAGGAAGGCTGTCAGCGTCATCTCTCAAAGCGCCTTTCAGCTCGATCCCGGTCACAGATCAGCCCCTACTTACTCAATGTTTTCCTTTTTCTCTGAACTGCTGGTGGTCCTGTTGCTCCTGTTTTCTGAGAGCGTAGGAAAGAGCAACAGACGCCACCACGCAAAATTTCTCCACAGTCCAGCCAGCGACAGTGGCTGGAGCTGGAGGAAACAAGCCCCAGATTTTTACCTTGTGTACGAAGACAAATTTCTTGTGTGCTTCCAGCTATCCTAAAGGTGGCTTGGGAGGACCAGTAGTAACACCATTGCCAAAGCCAAGCATTCAAAGAGGAATTTGTTCCCAAATTGTCAAGTACAAAATATATTTGCATTTTAATTTGCATTCTGTTTTTTTTCTGACTTTTTCAACTTTCGTATTTCCAAGTCCTCACTACTATTATGACTAGAAACGTCATAATTATTCTTATCATCTCTACTATGACTGCTCAAAACAATAATACATGAAAGCTAAGATTTGTAGATAATAAGCAAATTTCATGAGCTGTGGGCAACATTACAGAGCTGCTGTAAGAATGGAGAGTTCAGATCAGATAAAAGCCACATTAAAATTGGAACTAATTGGAAGCCTCATTGCTGGTGTCACTGGAGAGATGAAGGAACGAGCCACCATGTCCTCAGCGTGTGGTCCCTTTGTGGTTGAGTGAGATAGGTGCAGGTAGAATAGCAGTGTAAATGCACTGCAATGCTGTTACTGTTTTATTTTGGCTATAGTCAACAGGGCTGACACGTCACTGCTGGCTCCTCTGTCTCTCTGTTTCCCAACTAACCCAGAAGCCATCACTGTGCCTGTGCTGAAGCATCTTTTCATGGCTCTATCCAGGTTAACAGCAGTCAAATCATTTGAAAATTTCCCTTGGCTCTCAGGTCCCGTCATTTTGCTGGCTGTTTCTGAGGGGCGATGTCATCTCTGCTATTTTTAGTTTACATGTATTTTTAAATAAAAAGGAACACGCACAATCTTTTTGCATTCTTAATCTGAAAGTAAGTTTTTTCACTCAATTAGAAAATGCAGAGAGCTGAATTTTGTGTAAGTGATGATGTTTTTTATTATAATTAGCCTGACTAATTCCTATACCATCAGCCCAAGCCTTCTAATAATTTTTGCTATTTATAATCTGAACTTTGGGACTACTTCAGTAAGCCAGAAAGTGAACGTTCTATGAATCGAGAATTCAGAACGAGCTGTACAGTTCCTGGAAGAACTTAACCGGTCAAAATCTCTCTTGACAATTTTAATTACTTTGTAGTGGGGCCAGAATGTGGGTGTACCAGGAAGCAGTTTGCACATACGCTTTCTTTAGCTGAATTGCTGCTGTGCCGTCTTTTGTGTCTTAGGAAAGGTCAAATTTGGCTGTTTTCTGTACTGTACATGGAAGTAGATCATTAATGCAAGGTAAAAGCAAACCACAACAGTCAATAAACGCTCTTTTATTTTTCTCTTTAGAGACATTAACTTGTAGAAAACATTTACTTTTGAAATATGTCACGTTATGCTGCAGCAAAGAAAAATGCTTTTAGGACTGAATTGCATTTCTGGCTATGGCTTACCATCGGCCTTTCACTGGTGCTCGCTGTTGGCAGACAATGTAGACCTCAAAACCTCAACTGTGAAACTGCCGAGCAGCGAGAGGTGACATATGGTCTCCTCTGTGCTTCAGATGAGTGAGTACTTCTGTGCAAACTTTTGTAAAGGCGCCTGCAAAAGGCCAAAGAAACCAAACACTACAGTGTTTTTTCTAACCCCGTGCAATAAAATGTGAAGGGATGACCGAGCAGCCATTTTCCCTGCCCTTCTTTTAGATGTATTTTTGTTTTTCAAAAGATTTCCCGATGTCTTACTTGTGACTGAGCTGAAATGTGAAAACTGCCCATCTGGAAGCCGGAGCTCATTCCAGTGCTTTCCTTTCAGAGCAAGGACACAAACCCAAACAAAAGCAGAGTCTTTACAAAGCTGCAATGTGTATTCCTTCTCTGCCCGGGCTGCATCAATTTACAGAGTAAAATCGCGTGGCCTTTGCTCGGAAGTGGAAATCTTAGTGACAGAAATGCAAATAGCATCGAGCGCCCAGTGCAGCACCCTGGGCTTGCACACCATCCTCATGGAGCCACTGCCCTGCAACGTTTGGCTCTGAAAGAAAACTGTCTCCAATTCCTGAAAGTTACCTAGAGTTCAGCCAGATGCAGGTCTGGAATTACTCAATAAAGATACTTAGAGAAAGAAAAAGGAAAAAACTAAAACCTGTGGACCTGGAATCAGCATGTCTGAGTTGCTCATTTCAGAAAACTTTTTTTTTTTTTTTTTTTTTTTTTCACTATGGAAAGAAATCAATAGCAGAATTGAGCTAATTCCTTTCAAATTGAGCCCATACTCCTTTGCTTTCAGAACCTTTCCTTCTTTCCTCTCCAATATTCCAGAAATTTTCTGACAAGTTGCAAAGCCAGGAGGCTTCAGTGGCAATCCGCAGCTAGATTGTTTAGTGATGGACCTAGAAAAGGCAAAAGCTATTTTAAAACACAACATAGCTCAAACCAAAGTTATAGGCTTGCTGCTGAAATTACTGGGTGAGGTTCTTTGGGCTAAATCAAACTGGTGGTCTAACAAAATGGTCATTTTTGGCTTTAACTATATGAAAGTAGGTTGCCTAAAATAAGATTGTTGTGGATCTCGTCTCAAAACTTTGATCAAATGCCGTTTAAGGTTCTAAAAGTGTTTATTAGGTGCTTCTTTCACTACAATGTTTTATCAGGGTTTCTCGTGTTCAATACCCACATTCTAGGATATGCTAGGAAGCAAAAGGTCTGAGACAGATGTTGTTCTGTCCCAGCCGTAATATGAGAAAGGCTGAACTGAGTCACACCAAAGAACCAGATGACCTGGCACCCTGTATTTGGTAAAGAGCAGGAGCATACACCTTACAGCAGAAATAGAAGGACACAGCAGTTATAGCTTCATTTTTCTTCCTATTTATCATCTCAGTTTCTGGTGATCTAAGAACAGAATTGAAGGCTAAGTCCATCTCTCTGCAAAGCAGCCTTTTCTTCCCTTAATTTGTCTAGTTACTTCTCGCAGCCCTTAATATTTTTGGCATCTTAAATATCTCATGGCAATGCATTACCAAAATTAAGCAGATGCTGTTTAAATAGTACTTTGTTCTGTTTGTTTTACACCTCCATCTGAAAAAAAGTATTATGAGATTAATCTGAACGCTTGTAAGAAAGGAGTAATTGTTCCCTGTTCACCTCTCCTGTGCCAGTCATGATTTCCGTTATCTGTGTTACATCTCCCGTTTGTCATCTATTTTCCAGGTAATCCTGGAGTACCTGATCTGCCTTACTCAGGAGGTGCTCAGTGTTTCTGATAACCCGGTCACTCTTTTATCTGTCTTTTTGTATGTTTTTCTAATGCTTAGGAGGCTACTGCATGTTGAGGTGCAGAACTTTGTGTAGTATGTAAGGGAAGAATGTACTTCATGCGGGTTTATGGAGTGGCATTATGTTTTAGGTTTGCTTTTTAATTCTCTTCTTTCTCTATCAGTCTGAACTGCCTCTTTGACCACCACTGAGATAATATTTTCAGAAAACTAACCACAGTGACTCCAAACTACCTTGCTAACTGATGAAAACTAATTTAGAGTCTGCTGTGTTGCAGTCTTGGTTTTGGTTATCCTGAATAATTGCGAATCACCAGAAAATGTTGTTATCTCACTGTTCAATCCTGTTACACTTACCCTTTGTGAACATGTTTTAAAGCACGGGTCCCCTGGGAATCTCACTGGTTGCTCCCCTTTGCGATCATTTACCCTTTTCTTCCTTTCAATGCAGTTACTAATCACAAAAGGAGTTCCTCTCTTATGCTTTATAAAAATGCTTTGGGCAATCTATATACATTATTGCTTAATCCAGGCTGCGTGTTAAATGTTCTTCATGTCATGTGTAGAGTCCCCTTATTGCTCGGACAGGGAAGATCCCTGGAACACACTGTGCCTCCCCTCTGTCCCATACATTTGGATTTCCTTTCTGTGGAAATCAGGCTGAGGGCAAAGGCAATCTGGGAAGAGAAGGAGCAGAGGCAGGAGATGACAGAGGATGATATGTACTTGGTCCTCTTCCAGACGGGAGTTGGATTGTGGCTGAGAAGGACTCCGAGGTCCCAATGTTTATACAAAGCCTATATAAACCAACCCCCTTTATCAAAGTTTGCTGACGTTTTCAAAGCACTCTAATAAAGCTGCAGTTTCCATCTCTTCCCATTATATGGTAATGAACCATGTGTTAGCCTGATTGACCTGTCGTTTCTAGCTTTTCCCTAAAGCCTTTCCTAAAAGCTGGTATGGGTATGTCAGTGCTCCTTTCCTCCAGCACAGACTTCACTCTGAACTGCCAATTACAAAACACAACTAATAATACAGTGTGCTGGGGGTGGCTCTGGAATCTCTTATGTGGATACCGGTGTTTGGGAACTTTTTTTCTGACTTTGCCCTTTCAAAGGTTTCGTTGTAGCAATCACCTCAGACTCCACCATAATGAACAATGGCAGAAAAATCCTACTTTGATTTTATCCTGTGGTTTTCTTGAATGCTTCTGTTATACCTGATGCTTGCTGGTTCCTCATGTTCCCTGGCAGTTCTCCTGTTCTTGATGTATTTGGAAAAGTTTTTATGCTTCGAAATATTTTTTGGCCTGCTTTATTGCGGTTTTATATTTAACTTGCCAGAGTGTATGCTATTCGTCTTTTGGACAGAAGCAGAAAATAACAGTATTCCACAAGCAAATGCACAGATGACATTCACAAAAGGCTCAGGTATTTGCAGTGGGTATCTAAAAATGCAATCTTGTGGTACTTCGATGCATGGTGAAGGCAGGGGAGTTTGGTGAGGGCTGGAAGGAGGAAAAAGGACTTTGCAAAATGCGACCCAGGGATTGTAGCTATTTACATTTCCTTCAGCTTTCATTCTCAGTCTGTGTATTCCTAGAGGGTTATCTTTTAAATATATTTTAAAGAGAAATTCAGACAGCTCCCAAACTGCACAATAGCTGTAGCAAGCTGATTAGCACAAATGATTATTACGCAGTATTGTAACAGCTCACGTTGTGGAGCCGTGTTGCGCCAGGTATTGCACAAACGTGAAGTGAAAGTTGGTCCCTGCCCCAAACAACGAACGGGTTCTGTCCCCATAGCTTACATAGCACATTGCTGAACAAGCACTCTCAGCATTTATGACCCTAGCACGTTTTAAGAGTGATCCCAAGGCCATGTTCAAGCACCAGCATGCCTGCCATTCACACGTCAATGGCATGCTCCACGTGGGATTTGGCCAATCTGAATTTAAGGCTGTGCCCGCGCCCCTTAAGTTCCAGAGAGCAAGGCATGTGTTTTGCTGAATCAGGATCCCTCTTTATAGAAAATGTATCTGCTATTAAGCATACATTATGCTTGCTCTTAGTGTTAAGTGCCTTGTCTCCTGCCCCTTTCCCAGCTAACCTCCACCTGTGGTGAGAGCCATTCATCTTGAATTGCTTTAATGCAGTGTTTAAGTATGTCAGCTTGGCAACAAAGCAGTTTGCATGGTATTCCAGTGAGAGGTTTAAAATCCCATTCACATTTTTAATATATGTTTCTCTCACATAAATTATCCCAGCTTGGTTGGCAGGTCCTGCATGAGTAATAAGGTTGTTGGCACAAACACGTATCACAGATCTATTAAGAAAATAGAATGTTTTGTTTGTTCCTACACTTATTCCAGAGCTGTGAGATTTAACTTCTACAAAACAGTTCAGGATACTTGTGTTTTCCTAGCAGTATGTTACTACTCGTGAAGATAACGTATCCCCTCTGAAACGCATCAGCGACAATAGAGATAAATCCCCATGCAGAAGCGTGAATATTAAGTTCATGCTATGTGACCTAGCTATGCAAAAGGCAGCTTTCATGGCTTCTGCAGGCAGGGAGACTGTAGCTGAAAACTTGCTCTTACATAAAAGAGCCGCTACTGAAAGAGAAGTGAGCTGAATGCAGTTTTTACATATGAAAGGAACGTGTTCCCTTTCTGGTAAGTAATGACAGAGTCACATTTCAGTTTGCTTTCTCTCTTTCATTCATAATTCTGAGAGGTGGTCACTCTGTGTTTAACCCACAACAAATCACAATTCTGCAAAGTGAAGTTCTCTGCTGCTCATGCTGAAGTCCATGTTTTAAGGTCAAAGCAATGTCTGTACACAAGTATCCTGCAGTGCAATTTTGCTCCATTTGTGTTGTAAGATCACGAGCTGGAGAACTTTGTCTCAATATCTATTTTTAAAACATTTAGAACTCTTGCAATGTAGGCCTGACCTGAGCACACAGTGGGAATCTTCTGGCTTTATTTAGGGCTTTGAATCAAGCCTTCTGTAAACAATGAATTATGGGGCTAATAAGGTATTGTGAAGAAACAGCTTTGAAGTGTCTAGCCTTTAGTATCTGTATGTCTCACCAATTTTGTGTCAGATTAGGAAAACATATCCTTTTATAACAGCTTAAGGTTACAGTTGCTAAATAAAAGTTGTGTGGTTCTACAGTCACATTGAGTGGTTTGGATTGTTTCTTTATTACACTGTATAAAATATTAATTATTGCTATTCTCAAACTGAATGTAACACTGTGTTTGACATAATCCAAGCACAAGAAAATTATGCGAAAACGTGAGAGGCACACTTTGAATCTTATGTGAAAACGGATTAAAATGTATCTATGCAACTTGTGAATAAATTCATCATGATCTGAAAGTGAATTATCAGGAAACCAAGGCAACTCTGCAGCTACGGCTCTCTTTAATGCACAGAAGAACGTATTTCATCCACTGCTGGAGAGGCTGGCAGCATTTCAGAAATGCAGAATTCAGTTATTGGATGTCTCTGGATACAAGCACAATGAGTTTGTCAATATAACTACGGAAATGTTCAAGCAGAGCTGGAGCAAGACACAATAAGGAATGGCATTACTGATGCTGTGTGTGTCATTCTAAGGCCTTTATGACGTCTGCCTGGGAATTTGTTCAAGCCAGGACAACTGTTTACACTTCAAACTTGGTTATTTTATTTATGGACTTTCATTAATAAAGTTTAAATAAGAGCAATTTCTAAGTGTTTTCCAGTAACAATTTTTGAAAAGTCTGTTACTTAAACGTGCTTCGCAGACTGTGCATTACCTAGCATTCCTGCTTGACTGCCTTCCCCCAACTCTCTTCCACCCCGATTCATTCAACTTGGTCCTGAGAGAGGAGAGCGCAATGAGGCAATGCTGCGTGCCCCAACACTCACACAAACGGAGGAGGCCAAGAGGCTGGATTATTTAGCCTAGCAAACCGGAGCGGGGTATGGCCTGTAAAAACAAACTGGGGGTAACCACCACCAAGAGAAAAGGGCTGTTTAAGCAAAGGAACAA
Organism: Oxyura jamaicensis; assembly: GCF_011077185.1. Lineage (NCBI taxonomy): Eukaryota > Metazoa > Chordata > Aves > Anseriformes > Anatidae > Oxyura > Oxyura jamaicensis. Next base: position 26,566,786 of record NC_048899.1, on the reverse strand, counting down.
GACTGACACAAGCACAAATGGCTATAAAATGGCCGTGAATAAATTTAGGCTGGAAACAGGTTTCCAAACATCAGAGGAATGACCTTTCAGAAAGGCTCCTAGTAAGGATGTGTGCGAACTCCCTCAGCGTTATTCTGCGTCTTGCTGTGTGGGAATCTGTGATAGCCAAGAACTCATTGCCAGCCGTGTTATTCTGTGTGTCGAGGGCTAGTTATGAGAGGCTGTATTTTAATAATTCGAGATTCACGGAGTTTTTAACCAGGCCCTTTCGCACACAGGCAGTTGTTCAAGGGCAGCGGGCTGTTACACGCCGCCGCGCGCATCCAGCCTTCCCCTCACGGCCCCCGCCACAGCTGCCCCGGGCCCGCTGAGCGCTGCGGCCCGACCAGCAGAGCTCGTTATGACTGACAGCTCAGGCAACCAATCCACCGCCCCCATCCCCTTGATTGACGGCACATTTACCCAATCGGGCTACGAGTCTCACTTCGCACGGCCTTCCCCCGTACACACAGCTCAACGGGGGGGCGGTGCCAAGTGTCCCTCTCGCGACATTTTCAGCGCTCCCCCCCCCCCACCAGCCCGCCGCCGGGTGACGGCGCGGCCGCCATCTTGGTTGCTATGCTGCTGCTGCCCGCGTGAGGCGGGCGGGCGCACGAGGGGAGGCGGCGCCGTTCCTCCCCCTGCTCTCCCCGGGCCGCCGGGCGTGAGGCGGCGCCGTGCCCTGTGTGAGGGCTGCGAGGGGGCAGCCCCGGCCCCGCCGGCCGCTCAGCTGTGAGGAGAAAGGGGAGGGAGGGAGAGGGGCCGGAGGGGGCTCCGCCGCCTTCCCCCCTCCTCCTCCTCCTCCTCCTTCCCCACGCCTTTTCCCCTCGGCCCAGCCGCCGCAGTACGATGCGGGCCCCGCTGCTGCCGGGGCCGCGGCCGGGCCGGGCTCTGCGGGGGGACTGAGGGGGCGGTGTCGAGGGAAGGGGG